>NC_041391.1:165581571-165583750 GCF_002162155.2 Triticum dicoccoides | reverse complement strand
TTACCGAAGATCACGGCTATTCGAATAGATTAACTTCCCTGCAGGGGTGCACCACATAACCCAACACGCTCGATCCCATTTGGCCGGACACACTTTCCTGGGTCATGCCCGGCCTCGGAAGATCAACACGTCGCAGCCCCACCTAGGCTCAACAGAGAGGCCAACACGCCGGTCTAAACCTAAGCGCACAGGGGTCTGGGCCCATCGCCCATAGCACACCTGCACGTTGCGTACGCGGCCGAAAGCAGAACTAGCCCCCTTAATACAAGAGCAGGCTTACGTTCCAATCCGGCGCGCGCCGCTCCGTCGCTGACGTCTGAAGGGCTTCGGCTGATACCACGACGTCGGGATACCCATAACTACTCCCGCGTAGATGGTTAGTGCGTATAGGCTCGTAGCCAACTCAGATCAAATACCAAGATCTCGTTAAGCGTGTTAAGTGTCCGCGAATGCCGAACAGGGCCAGGCCCACCTGTCTCCTAGGTGGTCTCAACCTGCCCTGTCGCTCCGCCATAAAGATCCACACAGAGGGCCGTCGGGACAAAGGTCCTTTCAGCCCCCAATCCGTGAATCACTCGTGGGTACTCTTCGAGCTGACCCGACTTTAGTCACATCTGTATAGTATGTATGTATGTATGATATATACCCGTGATCACCTCCCGAGTGATCACGGCCCAATAGTATAGCAAGGCAGACTGACAAGAATGTAGGGCCAATGATGATAAACTAGCATCCTATACTAAGCATTTAGGATTGCAGGTAAGGTATCAACAGGTGTAGCAACAATGCCAGGCTATGCATCAGAATAGGATCAACAGAAAGCAGTAACATGCTACACTACTCTAATGCAAGCAGTATAGAGAAGAATAGGCGATATCTGGTGATCAAGGGGGGGGCTTGCCTGGTTGCTCTGGCAAGAGAGAGAGGTCGTCAACTCCGTAGTCGAACTGGGCAGCAGCAGCGTCGGTCTCGTAGTCTACCGGAGAGAAGAGGGGGAAGAAACAATGAATACAATGCAAACAAATGCATATCGATGCATGACATGACAAGTAACAATGCTAGGTGTGCCCAATCGCGGTAGTAGGTGATACCGACGAAGGGGGAAAACATCCGGGAAAGTATTCCCGGTGTTTCGCGTTTTCGGACCGGTGAACTGGAGGGGGAAAGTTGCGTGTTCAGTATGCTAGGGGTGTGTGGCGGACGAACGGGCTGCGTATCCGGATTCGTCTCGTCGTTCTGAGCAACTTTCATGTAGAAAGTATTTTCATCCGAGTTACGGATTAAAAGATATGATTTTCTAAAGATTATATTAATTTCTGAAATTTAATTAATTAATTATTTAATTCGAAAATAAATTTATGACGTCAGCATGACATAAGAGTGACGTCAGCAGCCAGCAGTTCGGTTGACTAGTCAAATTGACATGGGGGACCCACCTGTCATAGACAGTGGGTTAAACAGGGTTCAAACTAATCTAAATTCAGTTATTAAACTACTGGGCCCACCTGTCATTGTCTAATTTAGGTTAACTAAACTAATTTAATTAATTCCTGTTAATTAGGGGGGTGGGCCCCACTGGTCAGTGGCTGGGGGTTGCCAAGTCAGCAGGGTTGACTGGTCAACCCAGTCAACTGGGGCCCGTGGGGCCCGTTGGCAGTGACCCTGGTGGTAGCCCCAGGTCAGCCACGTCGGATGCGGGCGCCGGAGTTGGCTTTGGCAAGCCAAAACACGGCGGAGGACGCCGGCGAGCCTCGGGATTCTGCCACGGTGGCCCAAAACGGGTGTGGCTACTCCCGTTCGAAAGCTAACGACGTCGCGCGTCGCATGGGGCTACGGGTTGGTCTCGGGGATGACCGGAACCACGCCGGCGAGCAGCGGAGGCGGCGACTCGTACGGGTGGATGTCGGAGACGGCGGAACAGCGGGCTACGGAGCAAAAGAAGAGGCTAGGCAGGCTCTACGTGCGCGGGCGAGCTAAACGGGCACTGGAGCGGGACCATTTGGTCGCCGAAAGCTCGTCGGCGATGAGCTCCCGCGGTGATGGGTTCGGGCACGTACGAGGCGGTGATTACGAGCACGTTGGGGCGAGGAGAAGAGAGCGGAGAGGAAGGAGAGCTCACCGTGGAGCACACAAGAAGGCTCGGTGGCGGTTTAGGAGCTGCAGGGGCGGCGCCGGAGAC
>NC_041391.1:165552849-165576740 GCF_002162155.2 Triticum dicoccoides | reverse complement strand
GAAGGTTGCCGAGTACATGTCGTGTAAACGGCGGTAAGTGGTGAGAGCGTGTGTGAAGAAGTACACCCCTGCAGGGTTAACCTAATCTATTCGAATAGCCGTGTCCACGGAAAAGGACCTCTGGGTTGCTTATATCAGTTCATAGACAAGTGAAAGTGGATACTCTAAAATACGCAAGATAAGCGTGAGTGCTATGGATGGCGTTCTCGTAGGGAGACGGGAGCGGATCCATAGTGGTGTATTGATATGGTGAATATGTGGACTCGTGTGCGCCACCTCAAAAGAGTTACTCGCAGTCGTAGTTCAGGATAGCCACCGAGTCAAAGCTGGCTTGCTGCAGTTAAACCCCACCATCCCCTTTGTTGATAATGATGCATATGTAGATAGTTCTGATGTAAGTCTTGTTGGGTACATTTGTACTCACGTTTGCCTATTTATGTTTTTGCAGAGAGACTTCGGTCTCGCTAGTAGTTTCACGTGGACTTCGACGTTTAGCTTGTTACCTCAGCTATGATCTTGTGCCCTCGGCAGTATCTGGCAGATAGTCAGGCTTCTCAGCCTTTTTCATTTATAGTGGTCTGTACTCAGACATGATAGTTTCCGCTTGTGCTTTGACTTGTATACTCTGAATGTTGGGTCATGAGACCTATGTTTGTAATATCTCGCTCCTCGGAGCCTAATGAATAAATACTTGATTTGTAGAGTCATGTTGTGATGCCATGTTGTATTTGCACATATCGAGCATATTGTGTGTATGTTATTGAAATGCTTGGTATGTGTGGGATCTGACCATCTAGTTGTTTATCTTTAGTAGCCTCTCTTACCGGGAAATGTCTCCTAGTGTTTCCACTGAGCCATGGTAGCTTGCTACTGCTCTGGAACACTTAGGCTGGCCGGCATGTGTCCTTCTTCGTTCCTGTGTCTGTCCCTTCGGGGAAATGTCATGCGATGAATACCGGAGTCCTGTTAGCCCGCTACAGCCCGGTTCACCGGAGTCCTGCTAGCCCAGTGCTACAGCCTGGATTCACTCGCTGATGACCGACACGTTCGATGCTGCGTCATGGATGCCTGTCCCTGTAAGTCTGTGCCACTTTGGGTTTACGACTAGTCATGTCAGCCCGGGCTCCTTATCATATGGATGCTAGCGACACTATCATATACGTGAGCCAAAAGGCGCAAACGGTCCCGGGCAAAGGTAAGGCGACACCCGTGGGGATACCGTGCGTGAGGCCGCAAAGTGATATGAGGTGCTACAGGCTAGATCAATGTGACATCGAGTCGGGGTCCTGACAATGGGCTCTTCGACACTACGTACGAAGAGGTCTAGAAGGTGCTGTTCAAGGGCGCCGAGGCTCCCGCATCCGCTACCGAAGATCGCGGATTCAGCTCGCAGTGTCCAGCTGACGAGGTAAGTGATATTGTCCTTTACAGGATGCTTGTTATTCATAGTTTGACTCTATGCGGGATCTAAACTGCCCTTCCTTTGACAGGACTGGCTGAAGAAGGACGCACAGGCTATCTGTCAAGCCCCATTGCCAGAGGACCCAGCTGACGCCCGCCTAACGGGGCTGCTGGCTCCGGCACCCCACGTGGTGCCGGAGAAGAAGGCCAAGAAGAAGGCCACGGGGACTCGGAAGAGTTCCCGTTTTCAGGTGCTATCGGACGATGAGTCCGAGGCCGACTCCTCCCACCAAGGCGAGGAGGAGAAGAAGAAAGCCTCTCCCCCTGCGGGGGAAGGGAAGGAAGGAAGGCCTCCCCAACAAGGGAGGCCGAAGGGTCCAAGAACGAAAAACTCTTCCCCCGGACTATTCCGCCAACGCCAGTGACGACGACGAGGACTGGCCTCCAAGGGCCAAGCCTCTGGCGAGATCATAAGTATCCGGACTCCCGAATAACTTCAAGGTTTTCGCTTTCCGCCACATTACATCTTTCTAATGACGCATACAACCCTGCAGTCCGCCTAAGGATGATCTCCCCACTTCGTCGAGCGGGTCCTTAAGGGCATCAGATATGGATTCTCTTTCGACTGCCTCCACCCCCCGTGATGCGGACGATGCCGAGGTGGGATCCCAGGAAGGGACCCACCAGGAGGAGAGGGCCCTGGAGGTGTCGCAGGACAACCTCCCGGACTTTGCACCGGACTCAGCCCCGGAACCCATAGTGGCTCCAGAGTCCGGCGGGCGACCCCTTCGTAAGAAGGGAAAGACCACGACTTCGGCTGCCTCCGTCCAACCGGAGGTGCTGGATAATTTGCTGGAGGCGCTCAACGGCGCCTCCATCGAAGAGGAACACCGCACTGTTATGAGTGCGGTGATTCAGACGGTTCAGCTCGCCAAGAGCGGGCTGACCGAAGCCTGCAGCAGCCTTCTAACAGGCTTTGGGGTAAGAATTTCAATATATGTAAAATGGTACCGCATAGACAGTAGCCCCTGATGCTCGGTTCGGTGTTCGGAAAGAAAAGCCGGACTGAGAATCTTTAGAAAGATAAACGCAGGAGTCATGAAAATATGTCAATATGGGATTGCAGGCTATGCTACTGACCTCTGCTGCACTGATTGCGGAGGTCAAAACTTTGAAGGAAAACCTCGAGCTGTTCGAGAACGAGCTCGGCCATGCCAAGAAGCAGCTTGAGGAAAAAGAAGGTGAGTAATACCTTATGAAAATTGTACCTTACAGAAAAGGATTTGGTTGCAAGAAAAATGACAAGGATAACTGGGGTATTGCAGGGGCCACTAACAAGGTGGCGACCCTGAAGGAGGCGGTGGCCGCGGCCGAACGCAATGCGGCTGCGGAGCGCACCGAGCGAGAGAAACAGGAGGCCCGGGTGGCGGAGGTACAACAAGAGCTCCCGGATCTCGTGAAGAAACACGAGAGCCTGGAGCGTGACTCGAAGACTCGAGAGTCTGAGCTTGCAACGGCTCTTGAGAGTGCCAAAGCCACTAAGGCCGAAGCCTACAAGGCCCTCCAGGAGATAGAGGCGGTGAAGAAAATAGCAGCGGGTAAGGCATTTTTCATGCAAAGTAAGCATGTGAGTGTTAATTACCTGTCGCTTACCCGAATTCGGAGCTCTCCAAGAGCGTTCGCAGATCTTCCCCGCAGCATGTCCGATGCTGCCGCATTCTACCGAGCCGAGGAGGGGAGCTCAACAGAGAAGGTCTTCTGGTCTCAGTATGCTCAGGCCGGACATCCGGTGCCCCTTAGCGACCAGCTGAAGCAGCTGGTCGAGCTCCACAAGGCGGCCGAACAGGTCATGAAGGGCCTCATATTTCGGCTGTGGCCTAAGGAGGGTATGCCTGGGAGCTACTTCGGCCTGGTGCGGTGGCTGGTGGACGCGTGCCCGTGGGTTGAAGTTATGAAGCACTCTGCATGTATCGAGGGTGCGCGTCGGGCCCTTGCCCGCGCAAAGGTGCACTGGGGCAAGATGGATGCCCAGAAGCTTGTGACGGCCCCCCCACTAGAGGGCAAGGAGCATCGCACGCCCGAGATGTATTATAGGAGTGTGCTGAAGGGCGCCCGCACTATTGCGGGTGAGTGCTCCAAAGATGTAATATTTGAGTATACTCGCATTTTGTTATCTTGTGCACTGAAAACTTGGTTCATATGCGCTAAGCAACGCTTGTTAATTTAAAATATTACCTTCTGTGCGGCTGTTTATCAAATCTGAGAGATGGCAAGTCGTCGACTTCAGCCCCCATGCCACGAGTGCTGGGGTGTTCGGGATAAACTCGAGCGCTCTTGTTCCCATTTTTGGGTCCATCTAGGGAGGCGCTCAACACAACGAACAAGGCAACCGGACTTATAATGCTTGAACACTCTCACTTAGCCATAGAATTCTATAATTTTAAATTTCGGCGAAGCCCCTAGTTTTTGGAAGGCCGAATTTGGGGCGCTATCCACGCCTTGGCCGGACAGAATCCGGCTCCTCGCTCGAAGCGGCATAAGTCTTTAGGGACTCGCAAAGAACCTCTCGAACAGCGACCAGCTCCCGCCTCATCATGACGGTCAGTTTTAGCTCTCTCCACTGAGGCGTTAACCCAGCTCAACTGGGGCGCAATCGCAGTGGTTCTCCCAGTGCTACCTTAGTTGATAAAACGGAACGTAAGGTACCAAAACATGGGAGCCAGGCAAACCCAACTATTGACCCAAGAACATGATTCGGAGCCGATGCATATAATGCTATAAGTTCGGGGTGCCGCACTTGTGAAAGTGTTCGGACTTATCACACCATAACGCGGGAAACATAAGCCCCTGGTGTAATTAGCTGTACCAAAACATACGGATGCAACATGTCATAGATGAACATATGTGTAAGAAAGAAATGCAATTAGAAGCAAAAATGTGCTGCATTGCTTTATTCAAATAAAAACTGCTGTAAGTGCAGGATGATACAAGTGGTGCGGTAAGCAAGGGATGGGACTGTTTAACATGTCCCCCTCCAGGGGTAGGCTACGGAATAATGCATAAAACAGATTTAATGCTCATAATAGAGACCACCTGGATTTTCGTTGTAGCCTTTCTCCTTCCCTGGCTGTTGTATCGTGGGTTCGACATGTCTGCTGCCGGACAGGGCCTCTGATGAACGGATTCCTGTGGGTAAAAAATAAAAGGAAAAGAAAAAGAATCAACGCACTTAAGAGCCCCTGGTGCGGTTGAGCCCCAATTTGGGCTTATCGTGGTCGAGCCCCTTGCCCCATGCCCATCGTATCTTCAGAGCGTAATGGAGTACGCGAAGGGTCTGTCTTAATGTTTTACAGGGGCTGGAGTTGGGGCCACACTGCTACGCGTGCTCGGAACGTGCCAGGTGGTCGTGTTGTAGGTTACTCCGGGCACGCTTAGCTGTGTCCGGCCGCTTAGCAGCCGGACTCGAGAATTGCCTTAAAAGGCTGCTTTGTACTTCTGCCGCGAGAGCCGCTGTATGTTCCTCCGTTCAGAGGGAGCGTTCAGTGTTCCTTTGACCGTGATGACTCCTCTAGGGCCTGGCATCTTGAGCTTGATGTATGCGTAGTGCGGCACCACGTTGAACTTTGCGAACGCGGTACGTCCGAGCAAGGCATGATAGCCGCTGCGGAACGGGACTATGTCGAAGATTAACTCCTCGCTTCGGAAGTTATCCGGGGATCCGAAGACCACTTCCAGTGTAACTGAGCCTGTACAATTGGCTTCTACACCTGGTATGACGCCTTTAAAGGTCGTTTTGATAGGTTTAATCCTTGAGGGGTCTATGCCCATTTTGCGCACCGTGTCCTGATAAAGCAGGTTTAGGCTGCTGCCGCCGTCCATCAGGACTCTGGTGAGATGAAATCCAACGACGATTGGGTCTAGAACCAATGCGGCGAACCCACCATGGCGAATGCTGGTGGGGTGGTCCCTTTGGTCAAAGGTTATCGGGCAAGAGGACCATGGATTGAACTTCGGGGCAACTGGCTTCATCGCGTATACATCCCTGAGTGCACGCTTCCGCTCCCTTTTGGGTATGTGCGTGGCATATATCATGTTCACCGTCCGCACCTGTGGGGGGAAACCCTTCTGTCCTCTATTGTTCGGAGGTCGGGTCTCTTCCTCGTCGTCGCTATGTAGCCCCTTGTCGCTGTTTTCGGCAATTAACTTGCCTGCCTGCTTGAACACCCAACAGTCCCTATTGGTGTGGTTAGCTGGCTTTTCAGGGGTGCCATGTATCTGGCACAAGCGGTCGAGAATTCGGTCCAAATTGGACGGACCCTGAGTTGTTCTTTTGAATGCCTTTTTCCGTTGACTGGGTTTAGAGCCTCTGAATCCGGCATTGACTGCCGTATCCTCACTGTTATCGCCGTTAATGCAGCGTTTGTTTTTGTAGCGACGCGACCTGCCACTACGGTCCTTGATATCCGGACTGCCAGAATTTTTGTTGAGGTTGTTGCTGCGTGCTAGCCAGCTGTCCTCACCCGCACAGAAGCGGGTCATGAGTGATGTAAGGGCTGCCATGGATTTCAGCTTTTCCTGTCCCAGGTGCCGGGCAAGCCACTCGTCGCGGATGTTATGCTTGAAGGCCGCGAGGGCCTCGACATCCGGACAGTCGACGATTTGGTTTTTCTTGGTTAAGAACCGTGTCCAGAATTGTCTGGCCGATTCGTCTGGCTGCTGAATTATGTGGCTTAGGTCATCTGCATCTGGTGGTCGCACGTACGTGCCTTGGAAGTTATCGAGGAATGCGTCTTCCAGGTCCTCCCAACTCCCGATTGACTCTGCTGGCAAGCTATTAAGCCAGTGTCGGGCTGGTCCTTTAAGTTTGAGTGGGAGATATTTGATGGCGTGGAGATCATCTCCGCGGGCCATGTGGATGTGGAGGAGATAGTACTTGATCCAGACTGCGGGGTCTGTTGTGCCATCATAAGATTCAATATTGACGGGTTTAAACCCTTCTGGGATTTGATGATCCATTATCTCATCTGTGAAGCACAGTGGGTGTGCGGCGCCTCTGTACTGGGCAATATCGCGACGGAGCTCAAAAGAGCTTTGTCTGTTGTGTTCGGCCCGGCCGGACTTACTGTGTCCGGGGTGACGGTGATCGTCACGTATCGTGGGGCGCCCACGTGATCCATAGATCGATCTTGATTGTCTTGCCCTATCCTCCAATATGCCGCGCAGGTCCGGAGTGTTCCCCTGTGGCCTTGTGCTTTTCGAGCGATGCCGGGGTACGGGTCTAGTGAAGGGCCTTGAGGCCTCTCTGTCGCGACCACGGGGTGGTCGATCAGCCGTATTGTCTCCTGGTGAAGCGGGATCATATGCCTCCACCTCTAATCGGGGGAGCAGCTTACGTTTGGGGTAGCTTTTGGAGGGGCGTTCGAGTTCATGCTCTTCGGCCGCGAGGACTTCGGTCCATCTGTCGGCTAGCAGATCTTGATCAGCTCTAAGCTGCTGCTGCTTTTTCTTGAGGCTGTTTGCCGTGGACATAAGCCTGCGTTTGAAACGCTCCTGTTCGACGGGATCCTCAGGCACGACGAATTCGTCATCGTCGAGGCTTGCCTCGTCTCCGGAGGGAGGAATATAGTCCTCTACCTCTTATTCGGCCACTCTCTCATGAGGGCTGGCGTCTCCCTCCTCCTGTGCTGGATCTTGTTGGAGTGGGTTGTCTTCGGTGCTATCCGGTGTATTATTGTCTCCGGTGCCGGAATCCTCATTCTTGCTATCGCGGGATTTAGAGCGGCGCCGCCGACGCCGGCGCTTGGGCTGTTTCTTGGAGGGGTCATCCTCCGCTATTCCTTCGCCATTCCCATCCTTTGGGATATCCACCATGTATATGTCATATTAAGAGGTGGCTTTCTAGTGCCCGGTGGGCGCTGGTTCTTAGTCGTCTCCAGCATCGTCGTCCATACCGTCGATGTCCTCAGAGTCGTAATCTAGCATGTCGGTTAGATCGTCGACAGTGGCTACCAAGTGGGTGGTGGGTGGGTTCTGAATTTCTTCGTCGTCCGCATCCCAACCGTCCTGGCCGCAGTCCGGCCAGGCCTCTCCTGATAACGAGAGGTACTTTAGCGAACTCAAGATGTCGCCAAAAGGTGAGTGTTGAAAGATGTCCGCCGTGGTGAACTCCATGATCGGCGCCCAATCGGATTCGACTGGAGGGGGCGCGGGAGGTCCGGAGTCCGGCAAGGAGTCCGGCACCTCGTTGTCACGAGATTCATGGGGGACAAGATCGGTGTTCGGCTCTATCGCCGTAGAGGTTGCAGCCCCCGAGGTGGTGTCTAGCCATCCATCCTTGGTCTGCGCAGCCGGCTCCGAGTCGAAGATCGGAGCGGGTTCGAGTGCGGCCTCCAGGGTACTGTCCGGCTGCAGAGCTAAATCATGCCCATCGTGATTGTACGGCACGCTCGGCTGTGGCTCGAATCCGTCGAGGATCAAGTCCCCGCGGATGTCAGCCGTGAAGTTCAAACTTCCAAATCTGACCTGACGGCCAGGGGCATAGCCTTCGATGTGCTCCAGCTGGCCAAGCGAATTGGCCCGCAATGCGAAGCCGCTGAATACGAAGATCTGTCCGGGGAGGAAGGTCTCACCCTAGACTGCATCGTCGTTGATGATCGAAGATGCCATCGAGCCTATTGGTGACGACACAGAGGAACTCTCAGTGAAAGCACCAATGTCGGTGTCAAAACCGGCGGATCTCGGGTAGGGGGTCCCGAACTATGCGTCTAGGCGGATGGTAACAGGAGACGTGGGACACGATGTTTTTACCCAGGTTAGGGCCCTCTTGATGGAGGTAAAACCCTACGTCCTGCTTGATTAATATTGATGATGTGGGTTACAAGAGTAGATCTACCACGAGATCAAGGAGGCTAAACCCTAGAAGCTAGCCTATGGTATGATTTGTTGTTCGTCCTATGGACTAAAGCCATCCGGTTTATATAGACACCGGAGAGGGCTAGTGTTACACAGAGTCGGTTACAATGGTAGGAGATCTACATATCCGCCAAGCTTGCCTTCCACGCCAAGGAAAGTCCCATCTGGACACGGGACGAAGTCTTCAATCTTGTATCTTCATAGTCTTGGAGTCCGGCCGATGATGATAGTTCGGCTATCCGGACACCCCCTAATCCGGAACTCCCTCAGTAGCCCCTAAACTAGGCTTCAATGACGATAGGTCCGACGCGCATGTTGTCTTCGGCATTGCAAGGCGGGTTCCTCCTCCGAATAATTTATAGAAGATTGTGAACACCAGGATAGTGTCCGGCTCTGCAAAATAAATTCCACATACAACCGTAGAGAGAATAATATTACACAAGTTCAATCTGCTGACGTATTTTGTGGCATAACGTCACACCACTACCAAGCCTTCAAATTGTTTTTATTGTTCCATCTCAGCGTGTTTAGCGAGGCGGTTTCCTTGGCACGTCTTGTCGAAGCAGAGATCGTGTTCCCCTTATTCCAGGATTCCCATCAATACGGACGTGGGTAACCCAACCGCGCCATTGATTGTGGCGCTTGGGAGATAAGCGAGTTTTATCAGGCCGGTGGGGACGCATGTTTCTGTCCGCCCATATAAGGGGACAAAGATCCAACCTTTTTACCTGCGCCTTCTTCCTCCTTGGCTTATCCATCTCTGCGAACTCGAGCTCTAGCGCCCAAGCCCGCACATCTCACCTCAACCTTCTCCAAATATGTCCGGAGCAGGAGGCAAGTGGATGGCCTCCTCCGTCACGGAGGGGCATATCCAGAAGCTGCGCAGCGCCGGATACTTGTCCAGCGACATCGCGCATCGGCTCCCCGACGAGGGAGAGCTCATCCCCACCCCCAGGCCCCATGAGAGGGTAGTATTCCTTCCCCATTTCCTCCGCGGACTGGGATTCCCACTTCATCCCTTTGTCCGGGGGCTCATGTTCTACTACGGCCTAGATTTCCATGATCTGGCCCCAAATTTTATTCTCAACATCTCGGCGTTTATCGTCGTGTGCGAGGCCTTCCTCTGCATCTAGCCCCACTTTGGCTTGTGGCTCAAGACCTTCAGTGTCAAGCCGAAGGTTGTGAAGGGCAGCCAAGCGGAGTGCGGAGGCGCCATGGTGGGCAGGATGTCCCACGTTACGTGGCTGGAGGGCACCTTTGTGGAAACCATCAAGGGGTGGCAATCGGGGTGGTTCTACATCACCGAGCCACGTGATCCCGAATGGGCAGTGGCCCCCGAATTCAGATCCGGCATCCCCACACGGCTCACCTCCTGGAAAGAGAGCGGCCGGATTTGGGGCGATTCGGAGGAGCTGACCGGACTCCAAGGCTGCGTCCAGAAGCTGGTGGACAAGATGCTCAAGCTTGTCAATGTAGTCCAGGTCATGCTCATCCACCAGATTCTCCCGTGCCAACGACGGGGCTTCAACATGTGGGAGTTCGATCCGGCGCAGCACCAGACTTTGAATGGGCTCTTCGACACTACGTACGAAGAGGTCTGGAAGGTGCTGTTCAAGGGTGCCGAGGCTCCCGCATCCGCTACCGAAGATCGCGGATTCAGCTCGCAGCGTCCAGCTGACGAGGTAAGTGATATTGTCCTTTACGGGACGCTTGTTATTCATAGTTTGACTCTATGCGGGATCTAAACTCCCCTTCCTTTGACACAACTGGCTGAAGAAGGCCGCACAGGCTATCTGTCCGGCCCCATTGCTAGAGGACCCAGCTGACGCCCGCCTAACGGGGCTGTTGGCTCCGGCACCCCACGTGGTGCCGGAGAAGAAGGCCAAGAAGAAGGCCACGGGGACTCGGAAGAGTTCCCATTTTCAGGTGCTATCGGACGATGAGTCCGAGGCCGACTCCTCCCACCAAGGCGAGGAGGAGAAGAAGAAAGCCTCTCCCCCAGCGGAGGGAGGGAAGAAAAGGAAGGCCTCCCCAACAAGGGAGGCCGAAGGGTCCAAGAAGGGAAAAACTCTTCCCCCGGACTGTTCCGCCAACGCCAGTGATGACGACGAGGACTAGACTCCAAGGGCCAAGCCTCTGGCGAGATCGTAAGTATCCGGACTCCCGAATAACTTCAAGGTTTTCGCTTTCCGCCACATTATGTCTTTCTAATGCCACATACAACCCTGCAGTCCGCCTAAGGATGATCTTCCCACTTCGTCGAGCGTGTCCTTAGGGGCGTCGGATATGGATTCTCTTCCGACTGCCTCCACCCCCCGTGATGCGGACGATGCCGAGGTGGGATCCCAGGAAGGGACCCACCAGGAGGAGAGGGCCCCGGAGGTATCGCAGGACAACCTCCCGGACTTTGCACCGGACTCAGCCCCGGAACCCATAGTGGCTCCGGAGTCCGGCGGGCGACCCCTTCGTAAGAAGGGCAAGACCGCGACGCCGGCTACCTCCGTCCAACCGGAGGTGCCGGATAATTTGCTGGAGGCGCTCAACGGCGCCTCCATCGAAGAGGAACACCGCACTATTATGAGTGCGGTGATTCAGAAGGTTCAGCTCACCAAGAGCGGGCTGACCGAAGCCTGCAGCAGCCTTCTAACAGGCTTTGAGGTTAGAATTTCAATATATGTAAAATGGTACCGCATAGACAGTTGCCCCTGATGCTCGGTTCGGTGTTCGGAAAGAAAAGCCGGACTAAGGATCTTTAGAAAGATAAACGCAGGAGTCATGAAAATATGTCAATATGGGATTGCAGGCTGTGCTGCTGATCTCTGCTGCACTGACTGCAGAGGTCAAAACTTTGAAGGAAAACCTCGAGCGGTCCGAGAACGAGCTCGGCCATGCCAAGAAGCAGCTCGAGGAAAAAGAAGGTGAGTAATACCTTATGAAAATTGTACCTTACAGAAAAGGATTTGGTTGCAAGAAAAATGACAAGGATAACTGGGGTATTGCAGGGGCCACTAACAAGGTGGCGACCCTGAAGGAGGCGGTGGCTGCGGCCGAACGCAATGCGGCTGCGGAGCGCACCGAGCGAGAGAAATAGGAGGCCCGGGTGGCGGAGGTACAACAAGAGCTCCCGGATCTCGTGAAGAAACACGAGAGCCTGGAGCGTGACTCGAAGACTCGAGAGTCTGAGCTTGCAAAGGCTCTTGAGAGTGCCAAAGCCACTAAGGCCGAAGCCTACAAGGCCCTCCAGGAGATAGAGGCGGTGAAGAAAATAGCAGTGGGTAAGGCATTTTTCATGCAAAGTAAGCATGTGAGTGTTAATTACCTGTCGCTTACCCGAATTCAGAGCTCTCCAGGAGCGTTCGCAGATCTTCCCCGCAGCGTGTCCGATGCTGCCGCAATCTACCGGGCCGAGGAGGGGAGCTCAACGGAGAAGGTCTTCTGGTCTCAGTATGCTGAGGCCGGACATCCGGTGCCCCTTAGTGACCAGCTGAAGCAGCTGGTCGAGCTCCACAAGGCGGCCGAACAGGCCATGAAGGGCCTCATAGTTCGGCTGTGGCCTAAGGAGGCTATGCCTGGGAGCTACTTCGGCCTGGTGCGGCGGCTGGTGGACGCGTGCCCGTGGGTTGAAGTTATCAGACACTCCGCCTGTATCGAGGGTGCGCGTCGGGCCCCTGCCCGCGCAAAGGTGCACTGGGGCAAGATGGATGCCCAGAAGCTTGTGACGGACCCCCCACCAGAGGGCAAGGAGCATCACACGCCCAGATGTAATATAGGAGTGTGCCGAAGGGCGCCCGCACTATTGCGGGTGAGTGCTCCAAAGATGTAATATTTGAGTAGACTCGCATTTTGTTATCATGTGCGCTGAAAACTTGGTTCATATGCGCTAAGCAACGCTTGTTAATTTAAAATATTACCTTCTGTGCGGCTGTTTATCAAATCTGAGAGATGGCAAGTCGTCGGCTTCAGCCCCCATGCCACGAGTGCTGGGGTGTTCGGGATAAACTCAAGCGCTCTTATTCCCATTTTTGGGTCCATCTAGGGAGGCGCTCAACACAATGAACAAGGCAACCGGACTTATAATGCTTGAACACTCTCACTTAGCCATAGAATTCTATAATTTTAAATTTCGGCGAAGCCCCTAGTTTTCGGAAGGCCGAATTTGGGGCGCTATCCACGCCTTGGCCGGACAGAATCCGGCTCCTCGCTCAAAGCGGCATAAGTCTTTAGGGACTCGCAAAGAACCTCTCGAACAGCGACCAGCTCTTGCCTCATCATGACGGTCAGTTTTAGCTTTCTCCACTGAGGCGTTAACCCAGCTCAACTGGGGCACAATCGCAGTGGTTCTCCCAGTGCTACCTTAGCCGATAAAACGGAACGTAAGGTACCAAAGCATGGGAGCCGGGCAAACCCAACTATTGACCCAAGAACATGATTCGGAGCCGATGCATATAATGCTATAAGTTCGGGGTGCTGCACTTGTGAAAGTGTTCGGACTTATCACACCATAACGCGGGAAACATAAGCCCCTGGTGTATTTAGCCGTACCAAAACGTACGGATGCAACATGTCATAGATGAACATATGTGTAAGAAAGAAATGCAATTAGAAGCAAAAATGTGCTGCATTGCTTTATTCAAATAAAAACTGCTGTAAGTGCAGGACGATACAAGTGGTGCGGTAAGCAAGGGATGGGACTGTTTAACATGTCCCCCTCAAGGGGTAGGCTACGGAATAATGCATAAAACAGATTTAATGCTCATAATGGAGACCACCTGGATTTTAGTTGTAGCCTTTCTCCTTCCCTAGCCGTTGTATCGTGGGTTCGGCATGTCTGCTGCCGGATAGGGCCTCTGACGAATGGAGTCCTGTGGGTAAAAAATAAAAGGAAAAGAAAAAGAATCGACGCACTTAAGAGCCCCTGGTGCGGTTGAGCCGCAGTTTGGGCTTATCGTGGTCGAGCCCCTTGCCCCATGCCCATCGTATCTTCAGAGCGTAATGGAGTACGCGAAGGGTCTGTCTTAATGTTTTACAGGGGCTGGGGCCGAGGCCGCACTGCTACGCGTGCTCGGAACGTACCAGGTGGTCGTGTTGTAGGTTACTCCGGGCACACTTAGCTGTGTCCGGCCGCTTAGCAACCGGACTCGAGAATTGCCTTAAAAGGCTGCTTTGTACTTCTGCCGCGAGAGCCGCTGTATGTTCCTCCGTTCGAAGGGAGCGTTCAGTGTTTCCGTTGACCGTGATGACTCCTCTAGGGCCTGGCATCTTGAGCTTGAGGTATGCGTAGTGCGGCACCGCATTGAACTTTGCGAACGCGGTACGTCCGAGCAAGGCATGATAGCCGCTGCGGAAAGGGACTATGTCGAAGATTAACTCCTCGCTTCGGAAGTTATCCGGGGATCCGAAGACCACTTCCAGTGTAACTGAGCCTGTACAATTGGCTTCTACACCTGGTATGACGCCTTTAAAGGTCGTTTTGGTAGGTTTAATCCTTGAGGGGTCTATGCCCATTTTGCGCACCGTGTCCTGATAAAGCAGGTTTAGGCTGCTACCGCCGTCCATCAGGACTCTTGTGAGATGAAATCCATCGATGATTGGGTCTAGAACCAATGCGGCGAACCCACCATGGCGAATGCTGGTGGGGTGGTCCCTTCGGTCAAAGGTGATCGGGCAAGAGGACCATGGATTGAACTTCGGGGCAACTGGCTCCATCGCGTATACATCCCTGAGTGCACGCTTCCGCTCCGTTTTGGGTATGTGTGTGGCATATATCATGTTCACCGTCCGCACCTGTGGGGGGAAACCCTTCTGTCCTCTATTGTTCGGCGGTCGGGTCTCTTCCTCGTCGTCGCTATGTAGCCCCTTGTCACTGTTTTCGGCAATTAACTTGCCTGCCTGCTTGAACACCCAACAGTCCCTATTGGTGTGGTTAGCTGGCTTTTCAGGGGTGCCATGTATCTAGCACAAGCGGTCGAGGATTCGGTCCAAATTGGACGGACCCTGAGTTGTTCTTTTGAATGGCTTTTTCCGTTGACCGGGTTTAGAGCCTCTGAATTCGGCATTGACTGCCGTATCCTCACTTTTATCGCCGTTAATGCGGCGTTTGTTTTTGTAGCGACGCGACCTGCCACTACGGTCCTTGATATCCGGACTGCCAGAATTTTTGTTGAGGTTGTTGCTGCGTGCTAGCCATCTGTCCTCACCCGCACAGAAGCGGGTCATGAGTGATGTAAGGGCTGCCATGGATTTCGGCTTTTCCTGTCCCAGGTGTCAGGCAAGCCACTCGTCGCGGATGTTATGCTTGATGGCCGCGAGGGCCTCAGCATCCGGACAGTCGACGATTTGGTTTTTCTTGGTTAAGAACCGTGTCCAGAATTGTCTGGCCGATTCGTCTGGCTGCTGAATTATGTGGCTTAGGTCATCTGCATCTGGTGGTCGCACGTACGTGCCTTGGAAGTTATCAAGGAATGCGTCTTCCAGGTCCTCCCAACTCCCGATTGACTCTGCTGGCAAGCTGTTAAGCCAGTGCCGGGCTGGTCCTTTAAGTTTGAGTGGGAGATATTTGATGGCGTGGAGATCGTCTCCGCGGGCCATGTGGATGTGGAGGAGATAGTCCTCGATCCAGACCGCGGGGTCTGTTGTGCCATCATAAGATAATATTGACGGGTTTAAACCCTTCTGGGATTTGATGATCCATTACCTCATCTGTGAAGCACAGTGGGTGTGCGGCGCCTCTGTACTGGGCAATATCGCGACGAAGCTCAAAAGAGCTTTGTCTGTTGTGTTCGGCCCGGCCGGACTTACTGTGTCCAGGGTGACGGTGATCCTCACGTATCATGGGGCGCCCACGTGATCCATAGATCGATCTTGATTGTCTTACCCTATCCTCCAATATGTCGCGCAGGTCCGGAGTGTTCCCCTGTGGCCTTGTGCTTTTCGAGCGATGCCGGGGTACAGGTCTAGTGAAGGGCCTTGAGCCCTCTCTGTCGCGACCACGGGGTGGTCGATCAGCCGTATTGTCTCCTGGTGAAGCGGGATCATATGCCTCCACCTCTAATCGGGGGAGCAACTTACGTTTGGGGTAGCTTTTGGAGGGGCGTTCGAGTTCATGCTCTTCGGCCGCGAGGACTTCGGTCCATCTGTCGGCTAGCAGATCTTGATCAGCTCTAAGCTGCTGCTGCTTTTTCTTGAGGCTGTTTGCCGTGGCCATAAGCCTGCGTTTGAAACGCTCCTGTTCGACGGGATCCTCAGGCTCGACGAATTCGTCGTCGTCGAGGCTTGCCTCGTCTCCGGAGGGAGGCATATAGTCCTCTACCTCTTCTTCGGCCGCTCTCTCATGAGGGCTGGCGTCTCCCTCCTCATGTGCTGGATCTTGCTGGACTGGGTTGTCTTTGGCGCTATCCGGTGTATTATTGTCTCCGGTGCCGGAATCCTCATTCTTGCTATGGCGGGATTTAGAGCGGCGCTGCTGACGCCGGCGCTTGGGCTGTTTCTTGGAGGGGTCATCCTCCGCTATTCCTTCGCCGTTCCCATCCTTTGGGATATCCACCATGTATATGTCGTATGAAGAGGTGGCTTTCCAGTGCCCGGTGGGCGCTGGTTCTTGGTCGTCTCCGGCATCGTCGTCCATACCGTCGATGTCCTCAGAGTCGTAATCTAGCATGTCGGTTAGATCGTCGACAGTGGCTACCAAGTGGGTGGTGGGTGGGCTCTGAATTTCTTCGTCTTCCGCATCCCAACCGTCCTGGCCGCAGTCCGGCCAGGCCTCTCCTGATAACGAGAGGTTCTTTAGCGAACTCAAGATGTCGCCAAAAGGTGAGTGTTGAAAGATGTCCGCCGCGGTGAACTCCATGATCGGCGCCCAATCGGATTCGACTGGAGGGGGCGCGGGAGGTCCAGAGTCCGGCAAGGAGTCCGGCACCTTGGAGTCACTAGCTTCATGGGGGACAAGATCGGTGTTCGGCTCTATCGCCGTAGAGGTTGCAGCCCCCAAGGCGGTGTCTAGGCATCCCTCCTCGATCTGCGGAGCTGGCTCCGAATTGAAGATCGGAGTGGTTTCGAGTGCGGCCTCCAGGGTACTGTCCGGCGGCAGAGCTAAATCCTGTCCATCATGATAGTACGGCATGCTCGGCTGTGGCTCGAATCCGTTGAGGATCAAGTCCCCGCGGATGTCAGCCGTGAAGTTCAAACTTCCAAATCTGACCTGACGGCCAGGGGCGTAGCCTTCGATCTCCTCCAGCTGGCCAAGCGAATTGGCCCGCAGTGCAAAGCCGCCGAATACGAAGATCTGTCCAGGGAGGAAGGTCTCACCCTGGACTGCATTGTTATTGATGATCGAAGAAGCCATCGAGCCTATCGGTGACGACACAAAGGAACTCTCAATGAAAGCACCAATGTCGGTGTCAAAACCGGCGGATCTCGGGTAGGGGGTCCTGAACTGTGCGTCTAGGCGGATGGTAACAGGAGACGTGGGACACGATGTTTTTACCCAGGTTCGGGCCCTCTTGATGGAGGTAAAACCCTACGTCCTGCTTGATTAATATTGATGATGTGGGTTACAAGAGTAGATCTACCACGAGATCAAGGAGGCTAAACCCTAGAAGCTAGCCTATGGTATGATTGTTGTTCGTCCTATGGACTAAAGCCATCCGGTTTATATAGACACCGGAGAGGGCTAGGGTTACACAGAGTCGGTTACAATGATAGGAGATCTACATATCCGTATCGCCAAGCTTACCTTCCACGCCAAGGAAAGTCCCATCCGGACACAGGATGAAGTCTTCAATCTTGTATCTTCATAGTCTTGGAGTCCGGCCGATGATGATAGTTCGGCTATCCGGACACCCCCTAGTCCGGAACTCCCTCAGTAGCCCCTGAACCAGGCTTCAATGACGACGAGTCCGGCGCGCATATTGTCTTCGGCATTGAAAGGCGGGTTCCTCCTCCGAATAATTTATAGAAGATTGTGAACACTAGGATAGTGTCCGGCTCTGCAAAATAATTTCCACATACCACCGTAGAGAGAATAATATTCACACAAGTTCAATCTGCTGACGTATTCCGTGGCGTGACATCACACCAGAACCAAGCCTTTATTTGAAATGTTTTTATTGTACCATTTCAGCGCGTTTAACGAAGTGGTTTCCTTGGCACGTCCTGTCGAAGCAGAGATCGTGTTCCCCTTATTCCGGGATTCCCATCAATACGGACGTGGGTAACGCAACCGCGCCCGTTGCCACGCCCCCTCCATCGAAGGCGGGTTCCAAACGGTCACGGGGACGGCTCTTGGTATTCTTCCTCTTTATAATGAGACCAAGGCCCGTTCTTTTTATTCAATCTTCTATCGAATCCGCCCCTCTCCCTGAGTTCCAACACCCAGGGCTCCGAATTCAGGTACCTTCGATCCTCGATAATGTCCGGTCCTGATCTACGAGGCCGGTGGATGCCCTCCTCCGTCACGGAGGAGGACATGCTAAAGCTGAGAGATGCCAGGTATTTAAGCTACGAGATTTCGCATAGGCTGCCTGCCCGAGGGCAAGTTATCCCAACTCCCGAGCCTGGCGAGATCGTCGTGTTCATGTCTCACTTCCGTCAGGGTTTAGGCTTCCCGATGGATCCCTTCATGAGGAGGCTCATGTTTTACTATGGGCTGGAATTCCACGACCTGGCTCCGGAGTCCATCCTCCATATCTCATCATTCATTGTTGTTTGTGAAGCCTTCCTCCGCACTACCCCTCACTTTGGCTTATGGCTCAAAACCTTCAACGTGGAGCCGAAGATGATTGAGGGGCGTCAAGCAGAGTGCGGCGGGGCGGTTATAAGCAAGAGGGCTGAAGCTCCATGGCCCAAGGGCTCTTTCCAAGAGGAGCTCGGCTTGTGGCAACATGAGTGGTTTTATATCACCGCTCCCCGGGGCAGCAGGCAGAAGCCGCCGCCCGTCTTTCGCTCGGGCCCTCCACAACAGCTGACGTCATGGGTCAACAAGGGGCGTGACTGGGGGTCGCCCAAAGACGTCCCCCTATTGCAGGACCGGATTCAAGTCCTCCAAGAAAGGGAGATCAATCTGGTTGCAGTGGTGCAGGTCATTGATCCGGCGCCTACTGCCCTGCAAACGTCGCCCCCTCCCCCTGTGGGAATTTAATCCGGAGGGGCCGCGAGCTCTTCAACACTTCATGGGTTTGACTCCCATGGAGATGTATAAACTGTTCTTCAGATCGCAAGAGACGCATCCGGAATTGACCGAGGACGCTGGCCTAAGCTGCAATCGCCCGGATACTCAAGTAAGTAGCCCTGTGTCCGGACACACCATCCATTTATTTATCGCGAGCTTGCCTTTTAACCAACTATCCCTGGACAGGAGTGGATAGCGCAAGCGAAACTGATACGGTGTCCGGCCCCCCTCCCCGAGACCACGCAGGATCCCGTGTTAATCAAAATATTGGAGGTTGCACCTTCAAATGAGGGCGAAGGAGGGCACGGGGAAACTGTCACCTCTGCCAAGGAGGCATTTAGTAAGGGAGGAATCAAGAGTCCCTCCTTCCAGGGGAGAAGCGGAACGCTTCCGAAGACTCGGAGGCCAAGGCCTCAAAGCGGGGAAAGAAATCTGTACCGGAAGGTCCTGCGCCAGAAAGCGCCCCGGCCGTACTGTCTCCTCGGAGGAATCAGCCCTCTAACGAGCTGTAAGTAAAAAGGGGGATTTTATAATTATTAGACACCCCTGCTTAATGTCTAAAGGTAACCGAAGTTTTTACCTTGTAGTTCGGATCTCAGCCCATCTCAGCACAACTCATCTTCGGGAGACCTTTGTCCGGAGATGATGGAGAGCGAAACGCCTCCATCTGCCGCCCCATCGCACGGGGCGGACGACCCTGAGGTGTCATCGCGGAGGGTCTCCCCGAGTCCGGCGGGGCCGGAGAGTTCGGCACCCATTGGAGTACGGCCGGTGGAGCTGCAGGATTTGCTTAATAGGGCATCTATCTCAGAAGATCACCGCACATTAATGGGTAATGTGACTGAGAGGATCTCGTCCGCCGAAAGCGGGTTGTATGAGGCCGTCGGAAGTTTACTGACGGGATTTGAGGCACGCAAAAAATGACATACCTGTTGACAGTTTTGCCCATGAAGTGCGCCCTGTATAGTAGCCCCTGAGACTTGGTATGCTGTCGAAAACGGCAGCGTGCCTAGGATCATAATCTCAGTTATTAACTGTCACCTTTCCTATGCAGGTGGCGGAACGTTTGGTGGCCAGCCGGACGGATGGATTCGCCGAGCTGAAGAAGCAACTCGATGCTGCAGATGCGGACATCTCGCTGGTCAATAAACGACTTGATGAGTCACAAGGTATGTGATTGCGCCGCGGTCGCTTAGTAAGGGAGCTGATGCCCATTCCTTACAAGTTGTATGCTTGATGCAGATGGTGCTGCTGCTGTGGAAGACCTTCGAGCAGAACTTGCTCGGGCCAAGGAGCAAGCCAGAAAAAGCAAGGCGGCTGCCTTGAAGGCAGCGGAAGAGCTAGAAGCCGAGAAGGCTGCTCACTGCCGAAGCAGGGAGGAGATGGCCGGAATGGCCATGAAAGTAAAAGTTGCTACCGACCGCCTGGAGGTTCTTGAAGGAGAACGCCGAGCGGAGCAAGAGGACCTGAAGAAGGCCGATGCCGAAGCCAAGGATGCCCGTAGTGCGATGCGGGCTATGAAGGAGGAACTGCGTCAGGTTGGAGACATTGTGGCCGGAAAGCCCTTTATGCTGCGTAGGAAGTTCATAGATCCGAAGTATGCTCAGCTGGGCCGATTGTACGGTGCGGAGGATCCTTATCTGGACTTGGCGGCGAGTGCGGCTGACGCAGTCGTGCACTTTCGAAGCCAGGAGGATCATGAAATGGAAGAGCTTTTCTGGTCTCAATTCCATAGTTCGGAGCGTCCACTTCCATTGAGTGATCGGCTGGTTGAGTGGGCTGAGCTGAATAGATTGTCCGGACTGGCCATGACGGATGTGGTAACTCATCTGTGGCCGAAAAGCCCCAAGCCGAAGAGTTATTTTGGCTTGTTGCAGCAATTCCTTGGGGCAGTGCCGCATATTAAGGCGATGAAGCGGTTGGCATGCATAGAAGGTGCGCGGATGGCTCTCGCCCGTGGTAAAACATACTGGGCGGAGATGGATGCCACCGCTGTTGCATCCCGGGGTTCGGACAAAAGCCGATTCCCCACCGAGCATTACTTTGAGGAAGTCCTGCAGGGCGCTCGTATAATAGAGTCGCAGTGCTCGAAAGATGTTATGTTTGAATGACATGTATGATTTCTAAGATCATGTTTATAATGCAATGACTTTTTATACTTGTGTGTTCAAGTGTTGAACTATCTCCTGTGCGGCCGTATATGTATGTATAATCTGAAAGATGGCAGTCTTTGGCTTCAGCCCCCACGCACATGGTGCGGGGGTGTTTGCAAAAAGAAAAACGCTTTTTCACACTTAATCCAACGTCTTGGTCCTTTTAAGGAGGTGATAGCATAGCAAACTAGGCAACCGGACTATAATGCTTTATCACTTTCACTTAGCCATAGGAGCTCGAATGTGGGGCTACTATATAGCCCCTGATGGCACCGCGCTTCTCCGAACTTGGGGCATGTATGTGCCTGACCGGGAAGCGGTCCTTCGTCAAAGCGGAGGAATTCTAAACATTCCAATGGTCGATCGAGTGGTTGACCAGTCTCTCACTATATCATGACAGTCAGTTTTCGGCTTTCTCTACTGAGGTGCTCTCCCGGCCGAACCGGGGCACAATCACAGTAGTTCTCCTGGTGCCGCGTTAGCCGATGATACGGAACGTAAGGCAGCAAAACACAGGAGCCGGGCAAACCCATCATTTGACCAAAGACATGATTCGGAGCTGATGCATATAAGGCCTAACTCGATACGCCGAACACTCCCTGAGGTGTTCGGTCTTTATGATATCGGGCAGAATAAAGCCCTAAGCCCCTAGTGTCCAGGTACAGGCGGGAACTTCTGACGCGGCAGATGCCAAAATGCCAGCCTCCTCCTTGGCTCTGGTAGGAAACCGGGGGATGTGTATCAACAAGAGACAGTGAGAAAGGTTTACGCAGGGTCTTAATCTGAAAAGAATCCTTGCAACGGGTCCCTACTGCACGTCTGCGCCTGTGCCTCCGTTGTGTTGTATCCTGGACGGGTGTAGCACGTGCTTCATCTGTAAAAGAGAAGGACTTAGTTTCTAAGAAATATCATGCAAAAGGTGTATCAAAATAAAGTATAATTTGGAAGATGAAGAAAGTTGAGCTTTATTGGCTTTCATCATTTATGCGCGCGGCCCCCTAAAAAAGGGGTATGCGGCTGGGAAGCCCCTTGCCGGACTCGTCTAACCATGTCCGAGGTCTAAATGACCTGTTTTTAGGGGCTTTGACCTGCAAGGTCGGAATAATGTGTGGCTGTCTAGGCAGCCGCACATTCTCCGTGGTCGAGAGACACCTGGAGTTTTAAGAATATGCCACGTGGACCGGGCATTTTTAAGCGTAAGAGACGCGTAATGCGGTATTGCATGAAAGCACGTGAAAGCTGCACGTCCCAGTAGTGCTTAAGGGCTACTGCTAAATGGGGCGATGGAGGGTGAGCTTTTTGCGACGGAGGTTGTCGGATGAACCAAACACGACCCCTAGTGGTACAGAGCCTGTAAAATTGGCTAAAAAGGCCTGGCGTCACTCCTTTGAAGGAAGTGCTGCTATAACAAATTTTGGTGGGTTCTATCCCCAGTCTGCGGACAGTGTCCTAGTATAGCAGGGGCCGCGCTGCGTGTTATCACGTGAAGTGAGTTCACTGTTTTGACTTCTAATGGGAAAGTCTTTTGGTTTTCGGAGCGCTACTTTTGGGTTTCGTCACTGTCACTTGGTGTGTCGAGCCCTTTGTGTTCGGCGTTAAGTTGGCCGGACTGCTTGAAGACCCAAAAATCTCTGTGGGTATGGTTTGCAGGCTTCCCGGAGGTACCGTGTATTTGACACAGTCGATCCAAAATCTTGTTGAGGTTGGATAACTCGTCACTGTTATCCTTTAAGGGCAGTGTTTTGTTGTTCGGCCGAGAGCTTTTGAATCCGGCATTGACCGTCGTACTATTTGGGCCATTCTCCTTGTTCCGGTGCTGATCTTTTTTGCGTCGTGATTTCCCATTTCCATCCCTGATTTCGGATGTACTCGGGTCGCTAGTGCTGCATCTAGCCAACCAGCTGTCTTCCCCTGTGCAAAAGCGGGTCATGAGACTTGTTAGTGCGGCCATTGTTCTTGGTTTTTCCTGGCTGAGGTGTCTGGCGAGCCATTCATCTCGGACGTTGTGTTTGAAGGTTGCCAAGGCTTCAGCGTCCGGACATTCGACTATTTGGTTCTTTTTAGTGAGGAACCTGTTCCAGAATTTGCGTGCTGATTCTCCGGGCTGTTGAGTTATGTGACTTAAATCATCTGCATCCGGAGGCCGGACATAAGTCCCCTGAAAATTTGCTCGAAACGCATCCTCAAGCTCTTCCCAACTCCCAATCGTATTTTCTGGGAGGCTTTTAAGCCAATGCCGGGCCGGCCCTTTGAGCTTGAGGGGAAGGTATTTTATGGCATGGAGATCGTCTCCTCTTGCCATGTGTATGTGTAGGATATAATCCTCAATCCAGACTCCGGGGTATGTTGTTCCATCGTATGCCTCTATGTTTATGGGTTTAAATCCCGCTGGAAATCCATGATCCAGTACCTCGTCGGTAAAACATAGTGGGTGTGCGGCACCCCTGTATTTGGGTGTGCCGTTTTCTTCAAATGCTCGGCTGGTTGTGTTACTTCCTGGAGTCTTCTTTTTTGGTGTCACATCCCTAGCTTCTGGCATTGCTCTAGGTTAGCTTCATGTGTGCATCATGTCTATATTTTTGAAACTTGAATTGAGGAATATTGGAAGCCTCAAAACCCTAAATAAAAGAGGGGCAAAAACCCTAGAAATCTCATTCATTGCTCCAAAAGGCTCTTCTTAAATGTTTGATAATTTTTGGTAAGGGTTCTGGTCCCAACCAAAATATTGAACATTTTTAAGGATTTATTTTTGGGACTTTGAATTTAAATCATTAGCTATTTGAATTTGAATTATATTCATATAATTAGAATATAATTTCAAATACCCCTGAAATATTTTATGAACTCTTGGAAAAGTCCATCTAGCAAAATAAAAATATTCACAGGAGCTTTGGCATTGTTTGAATTATTTTTAAATTCAAAACAATGGCAAAAGAATTAAATAAAAAGAAAAACAGAACAGAATTAAATAAAAAGAACAGAAACTTACCTGGCCTACCTGGCCTCACCCGTGCGGCCCACCAGCCGGCCCAGCTCCCCCACCTGGCCGGCCCAGCCCACCGCCGCCCCCCTCCCCTGTCGTCTTCCTCCTTGCCAGGAGGATGGACACCGCGACACCGCCGCGCGCGCCACCTCCACCCTGCTCGGCCACCTCCTGCTTCCTCCCTGGCCTCCCCAGCGACGCCCCGGACGACGCCACGCGCCTCCCCGACCCCCTCTCACTTCTCCCTCGCTCTCTGGATCTCCCTCCCCTCTCTGCT
>NC_041391.1:165487081-165552839 GCF_002162155.2 Triticum dicoccoides | reverse complement strand
AGAATTTATTTAAATGATTTAGTTGCTAAACTAAATCAAAACAAACTACAGAAAATAGAAAAAAATAAAAAGAACAGAGCCTACCTGGCGCCTACCTGTCCAGCCCAGCCGGCCCAGTTCCTCCCGCTGGCCCAGCCCACCGCCGCCCCCCCTCCCCTGTCGTCTTCCTCCTTGCCAGGAGGACGGACACCGCGACACCGCCGCGCGCGCCACCTCCACCCTGCTCGGCCACCTCCTGCTTCCTCCCTGGCCTCCCCAGCGACGCCCCGGACGACGCCACGCGCCTCCCCGACCCCCTCTCACTTCTCCCTCGCTCTCTGGATCTCCCTCCCCTCTCTGCTCCCTTCCCGAGCGGAGCCCATCGCCGCCGACGCCGTTTACCGGGGCCACAACCACCCCCTCGCTCCCACTATGCGTCCCTGAGCTCCGCCCTGACCCCGTGGAGCTACACACGCGACGCACGCGACCAGAGGAGGCCGCAGTCGACCGGAGCGCCGTCGTCTTCATCTCCGGTGCCCGGAGATCGCCGTCGTCAATTCGCTGTTGCAGAGGCTTCCCCGAGCCCACCGAGCTTCTCTCCCGACCCCTCGTGAGCCCCTGTCCATTTTCCCTCTCTCCCCGTGCCCGTCCGTGCCTTCTAACCGCCCCGACTGTCGGAGCCGACCGTTCCTCGCCGCCGGCGATGACGCAGACGGGGCTAGAGCCACCGTAGCTAACCCCCGAGCACGGCAACGTGCTCAGCACCCTTCCAGGAGCCGAGCGCGCCCACCCGTGCGACCTGCCGTGCCCTCTAGTGCCAACCCCGACCTCGCCGTGCTCCGGTCGCCGCCGCGAGCTCCGTTCCGACGAGCTCCGTCGATCCCACGACCTCCCACTCGGTCCTCTGGATGCGCGGGAGCAAGGGCCATCCCCTGGTGCCCTCAGCGCGCCAAACTGACGCCTCTAGCGCAAGTCCGGCGTGCCCCGCCGTGTTCTGTGGTCACCGGCGACTCATCGCCGGCGTATCTGACGTGGCGTCGTCATTAGTGCTAATGACCCCACTAACTAACCCCCAGAGCCACTGACAGCCGGGCCCCACGGCCTAACTAACCGGCTAACCTAAAGTAGATTAAGTTTAATCTAATTGCAGTGGCCCCACGCGTCGGCGTTGACCTCGCTGACGTGGCCTTTGACCCGGCCCCACCTGTCAGTGGGTTAAACAACCCCGTGTCACTGACGTGTGGCCCCCACACGTCAGGTTTGACCTGGAGGCGCCCTGTTGACCTGCTGACGTCAAGGTGATGTCATGCTGACGCATTAAATGATTTTCTGGATTTAAAAATAATCAGGAAATTCCAGAAAATAACCAAAACTTCTAAAAATCATAGAAATTCAACCGTAACTCCAAATTAAATAAATTATATATGAAAAATTATCAGAAAAATTCAAGGAATCCATCTGTACCATTTTCATGCATGTTAGAACAACTTATAGATGCTGTTTAGCACAAATCAAATAAAGGGCATTTAAATAATCACATATGGAGTTTGAATTTGAATTTTATATTCAAACCAACTTCATTTAATCTGTTGCTAGTTGCATTAGCCCAAAACACATTCATATTGCCATGTCATGATCAAGCATCATATTGTGCATTGCATTGATTGTGTTTCCTTCTGTGTTGCCGGTATTGTCCCCTCTCGATAGACGTGATACCGATGATGTGATTGTTGACACTGATGAAGACTCAATGTTATCTTCAGAAGTGCCAGGCAAGCAAAACCCCCTTGTTCATTCCGATAAGATCCCACTCTCTCGCTCCTGCTCTCTTTTACTGCATTAGGACAACAACGACATATTTGATACTTGCTGCGGTAGCTGAACCCTTTATCCTTTGCATGACCTGTCATTGCCACAGTAAATAGATGAAACCCACTAGCATGAGTAGGAGTTGTTTGAGCCCTGTTGTGCCTACTCATTCATGTTTGTTTGTCATGCCTGCTACTGCTTAGAGTTGAGTCAGGTCTGATTCATTGGGGATGAATCAGAGGTGTGTGAACATGTCCTACTGTGTGTGAGCTAAGTGTGTGAACACGATTTGGTAAAGGTAGCGGTGAGAGGCCATGTAGGAGTACATGGTGGGTTGTCTCATTGCAGCCGTCCTCAGGAACTGAGTTCTGTGTTTGTGATCCATGATTCAGCTACCACCATACATTGGGCCCTGAAATATGACCCCGCTCGACTTCTTATTCACCCTAGTCCTCTGTCCAGGAGTTGCAAGTAGTTTGTGGTGTTTGTAGCTTGCTGGAGGCCGTGGACAGCGCTGACCGTAGGGGTGGGCTGTGATGCGGTAGGCACGTGGCCGGGTAAACCGGGCGCCCGTTTGGTGTCACGGAACCCTGTTCACATCGTTTGGGGCTGTGAGCGAAACTCCGGCCGGATCTCCTCATGGATGGAACCCGAATAGGCGATAAACCTGGACTAGAGACTTGAGTGTTTAGGTAGGTCGTGGTCTACACCCACGTCGGCTTTCGCTTGAAGTCTGCCGAGCACATGTCGTGTGCAGACGCTAAGTGGTGGAAACATGTATGAAGAAGTACACCCCTGCAGGGTTAACATCATCTATTCGAATAGCCGTGTCCACGGAAAAGGACTTCTGGGTTGCTTATATCAGTTCATAGACAAGTGAAAGTGGATACTCTAAAATACGCAAGATAAGCGTGAGTGCTATGGATGGCGTTCTCGTAGGGAGACGGGAGCGGATCCATAGTGGTGTATTGGTTGGTGAATATGTGGACTCGTGTGCGCCACCTCAAAAGAGTTACTTGTAGTCGTAGTTCAGGTTAGCCACCGAGTCAAAGCTGGCTTGCTGCAGTTAAACCCCACCATCCCTTTGTTGATAATGATGCATATGTAGATAGTTCTGATGTAAGTCTTGCTGGGTACATTTGTACTCACGTTTGCCTATTTTATGTCTTTGCAGAGAGACTTCAGTCTCACTAGTAGTTCCACGTGGACTTCGACGTTTAGCTTGTTACCTCAGCTACGATCTTGTGCCTCGGCAGGATCTGGTAGATAGTCAGGCTTCTCAGCCTTTTTCATTTATAGATGTCTGTACTCAGACATGATAGCTTCCGCTTGTGCTTTGATTTGTATGCTCTGATTGTTGGGTCATGAGACCCATGTTTGTAATATCTCGCTCCTCGGAGCCTATTGATAAATTACTTGAGTCGTAGAGTCATGTTGTGATGTCATGTTGTATTTGCACATATCAAGCATATTGTGTGTATGTTATTGAAATGCTTGGTATGTGTGGGATCTGACCATCTAGTTGTTTATCTTTAGTAGCCTCTCTTACGGGGAAATGTCTCCTAGTGTTTCCACCGAGCCATGGTAGCTTGCTACTGCTCCGGAACACTTAGGCTGGCCGGCATGTGTCCTTCTTCGTTCCTGTGTCTGTCCCTTCGGGGAAATGTCACGCGATGAATACCGGAGTCCTGTTAGCCCGCTACAGCCCGGTTCACCGGAGTCCTGCTAGCCCAGTTCTACAGCCTGGATTCACTCGCTGATGACCGACACGTTCGATGCTGGGTCATGGATGCCTGTCCCTGTAAGTCTGTGCCGCTTTGGGTTTACGACTAGCCATGTCAGCCCGGGCTCCTTATCATATGGATGCTAGCGACACTGTCATATACGTGTGCCAAAAGGCGCAAACGGTCCCGGGCAAAGGTAAGGCGACACCCGTGGGAATACCGTGCGTGAGGCCGCAAAGTGATATGAGGTGTTACATGCTAGATCGATGTGGCATTGAGTCGGGGTCCTGACAGCGTTGGTATCAGAGCTTGACTGCCTGTAGGATTACCAAGCCAAACTGGTCGAAGTTGAGTCTAGGAATTCTTTAGTTATATAAGGGAATTGATTGTGGGATGGAACGTAAGGCTCTTTTTACTCCTTATACTTTATGCCCTTCTGATCTGAGTCATCTTATCTTTCCTACGGGGATTAAGAACAAGGCTATCTCTTTTTTCTATCAGGATCACGTGTTACTAATCCGTAGACTTATAAGATTGTTGATTCAAGCCTCAGTTCAGTTCCTACTATCTTCTGTATGTTAACTGTTGATCTCGAAACCTTGATATTGTGCTTCTGAGTGGTTATGCCACCATTTTTGTGAATGTCTCAAATCTTTTCTGAGCATTTACAGCCGTTATGCTGTCCGAGTCATCCCAGGTTTCTAAAGAGTCTGATGCATTTGCAAAATCCTTTTTCTCCGGTTTCAATGTCTGTTAGGCCAGGTTAATCACACAAATTGTTGAGCTGAGGTACTCTACTGCCTCAACCTTTATGTTGGAGTTATTATTATGACCCTAGGTGTCTCAGGGGATCATCTAGTAGTCTAGCCATGATTTATGTTCCAGTGTGATGATTCTGGCCGTCATTATCGAAAGCATCCCGTGATGCCATTTAGTTATTAGGTATTCTATTCCTGGGTTCTTAAACCCGATATTCACCCTACTTACATCATGTTGATAGTGTTGCTAGTTCTTTTAGTATATTAGTAACCTTTGCGTTAGTCCTCGAGGTCCGTGGTATATCGTTCTTCCAAATACCATGAACCATTATGGCAGAAGTTTGTTGGATCAAAAGATCACAACAGGCCCTCTATGAGTTCTCCATGCTATATTGTGACTCTGCCAGTTCTACCTTTCTGCATGGGTTATCCGGAAGAATTATGTTGAACTTTGTTCAGCATACCAACCCATGTATCCACAACTCAGAAAGTTATATGTTCCTTTGAGTTGTCCCTCTTTAGTTGTCTACTGACCTTCGTCTATCAATTGATAGTCAAGAGTATGCGTGCGTTCGTTTATCGATGCCTATTACTCTTGTGGTCCGTCAAGCCATTCTATCGCGGAATGACTAGGAGAAACAAACTCCAGTACCTCTTCCCTATCCAGGATTGGGTCAAAGAAGTTGTGCTCCGCAGATCAAATTGCTAATCCAGCTTTTGTTCTGCTCTACCTTGGAGTATTACATATTTTATATCGAGATTGTTATAGGAATTGCACACCATCCTATGAACTCTTGGTACAGTGATACTTCTTGCCATCATTGTTCATTCCTCGGTTCCTGTGTTATTGTAACCGGAATGCCGACAAATGAATCATGGCGTGTGAAATCAATACTCCTAGCAACCTTGTTGCCTGGTAGTTAAAGGATAATAATTTCATTCTTAGCATGTTGGTTAGTGAATCATCATTCTAAGATTGATCGTGCTACCTAGTCCATTCTCCTGGTTCACTCCTCGATTGATGAGTTAGGATCTTGTCAAGTCCTCACTCATTTGATTATATCGTCTTGCCCTCAAAAGCGAGATTGTTCTCGAGCTTAGTAACATACCGGGGGTTCGTGATTTTCTGAATGTCTTCTCGGAAGTATCACCAGGTCGTCACCTGACCGTTATGTTGAGCCTGTGATCAAGTTGGTTTCTTATGAACCACCTTCTTTCCAAGAATCGGTGTTAGATATCCCTGAGCTAGTTGGTTAAGCTGGACAACAACTTGGAGAGTTGGAAGATAAAAGCTTGCCTGACTTAGTTCGTTCCAAAGGGATATTCTTGTGTAGTGTGTGTTGAAGAAAGATGATATCTTCATCGATTGGTCCTTGTGATCAGTTGTTGGACCTATTGTCTTATCAATCCTTTGATTTGAGTGTGGGCCATCGTCAAGTCAAATCAGTACCAACGATGCTCGTAATGTTGTCTTATTCATGGTTGATCCCTCGAGCATACACCATTACATCTTTGGTCTGACCAATGCTATCACCGTGTTCACTTAACTATGGAATTCCTTTTAAAAGGAAACCCGGATGAATTGTTGTTGAGCCCATTGACAACATCCTTATCTCCTCCATGATTTTGTTGAGCATTAAGCTAGTGTTGGAAATTTTTGAAAGCATTTGTTCATGCTAGCTCATGAAGCATATGTTTGGATGAAGGTAGTGACTTCCTTTAATTCATGTGCATCTGATGCAAGTTGCCGCCGTGGATTCGAGAAAGTCAATGTTGCTTTCTTTGGAATCATTCCAAATCAGTCATGCACACGTACGAAGAATGCTGTGGTTTGAAGACTTGCAACCTTCAATCTATATGTATCCCTAGCACACCAAGCCACTGGTTGATTTGTTCAAGGAGAAGGAGTTCCTTCATAAGAGCTAATCCGGACTTATGTAAGGACTTCGATACCCTCGTTGATGGTTCCCCCTCCTGAACTCGGTAGTGTTTTATTGTAAGACTACCACGTGGTCATGCTTGTCTGGGACAACGTGTTCACATGTTCGTAGCAGAACCAGCTCATGTTTTGGAGCTTGCTATCGTAGTTCGTCTCCCAAGAATCCCGCAACGTCATCTCGTCGATTTGTGTTGCAAACTTTCATTTTTCTTCCTAAGACTCGATGAGCCTGGAATATCCTAACACCAACCAGAGCTGAATCTCAGGCAGATATGATGGTTGGAACATTTCCCAAGAACTATAATATCGGTCCCTCGGAAACCGGTAATGTGGATGTCGTGGTCAACACACCCAGCCGGAAGACCTGTTATTATAATATCTTGATTGGAGAAGTTGGCCACCTCCCCATAGGGATTTCGTAGGGTTTACTCCCTAGTTGCCCCTATGGATTTCTGTGTTCCATAGTCCGACCTTTTTACTTGATGTTTTAGATATCAAACCATATCTATGAATGGGTTATACTAGCACATCAAGGAGAACATTAGAAGCAGGGTGCTAAATGTCTCTCGGTCGATCATCCAGATTTTGTTCCTTGGCTTCGCTAAGATGAAATCTGAGAAGTGTTATCTTCCTTTGCATCTGCATCCTCCATCATCATTCATCATGGTAGCAAGTTGTGTTGCCAGGATCCTTGACACGGATGTTGGTAAAACCTTGATGATTGTGGAAATGCTCAAGTTCTTGAGAGCACGCACAAGCGCTACGTCTTATCATCGGCACTAGCTGGGATTGCCCCAGATTTCCTCGGTTATGCTATAACCACTCCAACAGTGAATTCACTCTATTTTGTTGGGTTCCTCCCCAGTTACCAGAATCATTCCCAGCATTTGCATTTTGTTCCTAGCTTGCACCGCCAATGTGCCATTCTACCATGGGTCTCTTCCATTTCCGGTGATAAGCAAAATCATCCATTACGTTGTCTTCAACAAGGTAATCCACATCATCCAAGTCCAAGTATGCCATTCTACCGACCCCGCCAATCGATTGCTGTGATTTGCCTTAGGCTGATATAGAGAGTCTTAACGATCTCTATATCAAAGGTAATTCTTTTTGCCACTTAAGATAATAATCTACGAATCACCCCCCTCCAGGATGTTTCGTCGTGGTATCATGGCAACTCAACTCCTCGCTACGTGGACAATCGTTTACTACCTTCTTAAGTGTGTAATTGTTGTCTACCTAGTGAACCTTCGTCATCCGTTTTCTTTCCACCCCTCTCGATGTGTATCTCGTGTCTCAACCCGAGAGATGGTCCTATGTCTCATTCCGTGAGTTGTTCGATCTTCGAGAAGATCGACCCTTCTAGAGTCTCCTTCTTCCCTCCACGTCTTGTTGATAGAATTTCTCAGAGCAGGACTTCAAGACAATAATGGTGTTCAAATCAACGTTCCTATGAAGTGCAACCTGGATCGTGAAGATTATGCTAGTTGCGTTTCCCTTTCACCTTACCCTACGCTTGAATCTCGAGACGAGATTCTTGTTTAGTGGGGGTGAGTTGTCACATCCCTAGCTTCTGGCATTGCTCTAGGTTAGCTTCATGTGTGCATCATGTCTATATTTTTGAAACTTGAATTGAGGAATATTGGAAGCCTCAAAACCCTAAATAAAAGAGGGGCAAAAACCCTAGAAATCTCATTCATTGCTCCAAAAGGCTCTTCTTAAATGTTTGATAATTTTTGGTAAGGGTTCTGGTCCCAACCAAAATATTGAACATTTTTAAGGATTTATTTTTGGGACTTTGAATTTAAATCATTAGCTATTTGAATTTGAATTATATTCATATAATTAGAATATAATTTCAAATACCCCTGAAATATTTTATGAACTCTTGGAAAAGTCCATCTAGCAAAATAAAAATATTCAGAGGAGCTTTGGCATTGTTTGAATTATTTTTAAATTCAAAACAATGGCAAAAGAATTAAATAAAAAGAAAAACAGAACCGAATTAAATAAAAAGAACAGAAACTTACCTGGCCTACCTGGCCTCACCCGTGCGGCCCACCAGCCGGCCCAGCTCCCCCACCTGGCCGGCCCAGCCCACCGCCGCCCCCCTCCCCTGTCGTCTTCCTCCTTGCCAGGAGGACGGACACCGCGACACCGTCGCGCGCGCCACCTCCACCCTGCTCGGCCACCTCCTGCTTCCTCCCTGGCCTCCCCAGCGACGCCCCGGACGACGCCACGCGCCTCCCCGACCCCCTCTCACTTCTCCCTCGCTCTCTGGATCTCCCTCCCCTCTCTGCTCCCTTCCCGAGCGGAGCCCATCGCCGCCGACGCCGTTTACCGGGGCCACAGCCACCCCCTCGCTCCCACTATGCGTCCCTGAGCTCCGCCCTGACCCCGTGGAGCTACACACGCGACGCACGCGACCAGAGGAGGCCGCAGTCGACCGGAGCGCCGTCGTCTTCATCTCCGGTGCCCGGAGATCGCCGTCGTCAATTCGCCGTTGCAGAGGCTTCCCCGAGCCCACCGAGCTTCTCTCCCGACCCCTCGTGAGCCCCTGTCCATTTTCCCTCTCTCTCCGTGCCCGTCCGTGCCTTCTAACCGCCCCGACTGTCAGAGCCGACCGTTCCTCGCCGCCAGCGATGACGCAGACGGGGCTAGAGCCACCGTAGCTAACCCCCGAGCACGGCAACGTGCTCAGCACCCTTCCAGGAGCCGAGCGCGCCCACCCGTGCGACCTGCCGTGCCCTCTAGCGCCAACCCCGACCTCGCCGTGCTCCGGTCGCCGCCGCGAGCTCCGTTCCGACGAGCTCCGTCGATCCCACGACCTCCCACTCGGTCCTCTGGATGCGCGGGAGCAAGGGCCATCCCCTGGTGCCCTCAGCGCGCCAAACTGACGCCTCTAGCGCAAGTCCGGCGTGCCCCGCCGTGTTCTGTGGTCACCGGCGACTCATCGCCGGCGTATCTGACGTGGCGTCGTCATTAGCGCTAATGACCCCACTAACTAACCCCCAGAGCCACTGACAGCCGGGCCCCACGGCCTAACTAACCGGCTAACCTAAAGTAGATTAAGTTTAATCTAATTGCAGTGGCCCCACGCGTCGGCGTTGACCTCGCTGACGTGGCCTTTGACCCGGCCCCACCTGTCAGTGGGTTAAACAACCCCGTGTCACTGACGTGTGGCCCCCACACTTCAGGTTTGACCTGGAGGCGCCCTGTTGACCTGCTGACGTCAAGGTGATGTCATGCTGACGCATTAAATGATTTTCTGGATTTAAAAATAATCAGGAAATTCCAGAAAATAACCAAAACTTCTAAAAATCATAGAAATTCAACCGTAACTCCAAATTAAATAAATTATATATGAAAAATTATCAGAAAAATTCAAGGAATCCATCTGCACCATTTTCATGCATGTTAGAACAACTTATAGCTGCTGTTTAGCACAAATCAAATAAAGGGCATTTAAATAATCACATATGGAGTTTGAATTTGAATTTTATATTCAAACCAACTTCATTTAATCTGTTGCTAGTTGCATTAGCCCAAAACACATTCATATTGCCATGTCATGATCAAGCATCATATTGTGCATTGCATTGATTGTGTTTCCTTCTGTGTTGCCGGTATTGTCCCCTCTCGATAGACGTGATACCGACGATGTGATTGTTGACACTGATGAAGACTCAATGTTATCTTTAGAAGTGCCAGGCAAGCAAAACCCCCTTGTTCATTCCGATAAGATCCCACTCTCTCGCTCCTGCTCTCTTTTACTGCATTAGGACAACAACGACATATTTGATACTTGCTGCGGTAGCTGAACCCTTTATCCTTTGCATGACCTGTCATTGCCACAGTAAATAGATGAAACCCACTAGCATGAGTAGGAGTTGTTTGAGCCCTGTTGTGCCTACTCATTCATGTTTGTTTGTCATGCCTGCTACTGCTTAGAGTTGAGTCAGGTCTGATTCATCGGGGATGAATCAGAGGTGTGTGAACATGTCCTACTGTGTGTGAGCTAAGTGTGTGAACACGATTTGGTAAAGGTAGCGGTGAGAGGCCATGTAGGAGTACATGGTGGGTTGTCTCATTGCAGTCGTCCTCAGGAACTGAGTTCTGTGTTTGTGATCCATGATTCAGCTACTACCATACATTGGGCCCTGAAATATGACCCCGCTCGACTTCTTATTCACCCTAGTCCTCTGTCCAGGAGTTGCAAGTAGTTTCTGGTGTTTGTAGCCTACTGGAGGCCGTGGACAGCGCTGACCGTAGGGGTGGGCTGTGATGCGGTAGGTACGTGGCACGGTGTACCGGATGCCCGTTTGGTATCTCGGGAACCCTGTTCACATCGTTTGGGGCTGTGAGCGAAACTCCGGCCGGATCTCCTCATGGATGGAACCCGAATAGGCGATAAACCTGGACTAGAGACTTGAGTGTTTAGGTAGGTCGTGGTCTACACCCACGTCGGCTTTCGCTTGAAGTCTGCCGAGCACATGTCGTGTGCAGACGCTAAGTGGTGGAAACATGTATGAAGAAGTACACCCCTGCAGGGTTAACATCATCTATTCGAATAGCCGTGTCCACGGAAAAGGACTTCTGGGTTGCTTATATCAGTTCATAGACAAGTGAAAGTGGATACTCTAAAATACGCAAGATAAGCGTGAGTGCTATGGATGGCGTTCTCGTAGGGAGACGGGAGCGGATCCATAGTGGTGTATTGGTTGGTGAATATGTGGACTCGTGTGCGCCACCTCAAAAGAGTTACTTGTAGTCGTAGTTCAGGTTAGCCACCGAGTCAAAGCTGGCTTGCTGCAGTTAAACCCCACCATCCCTTTGTTCATAATGATGCATATGTAGATAGTTCTGATGTAAGTCTTGCTGGGTACATTTGTACTCACGTTTGCCTATTTTATGTCTTTGCAGAGAGACTTCAGTCTCACTAGTAGTTCCACGTGGACTTCGACGTTTAGCTTGTTACCTCAGCTACGATCTTGTGCCTCGGCAGGATCTGGTAGATAGTCAGGCTTCTCAGCCTTTTTCATTTATAGATGTCTGTACTCAGACATGATAGCTTCCGCTTGTGCTTTGATTTGTATGCTCTGATTGTTGGGTCATGAGACCCATGTTTGTAATATCTCGCTCCTCGAAGCCTATTGATAAATTACTTGAGTCGTAGAGTCATGTTGTGATGCCATGTTGTATTTGCACATATCAAGCATATTGTGTGTATGTTATTGAAATGCTTGGTATGTGTGGGATCTGACCATCTAGCTGTTTATCTTTAGTAGCCTCTCTTACGGGGAAATGTCTCCTAGTGTTTCCACCGAGCCATGGTAGCTTGCTACTGCTCCGGAACACTTAGGCTGGCCGGCATGTGTCCTTCTTCGTTCCTGTGTCTGTCCCTTCGGGGAAATGTCACGCGATGAATACCGGAGTCCTGTTAGCCCGCTACAGCCCGGTTCACCGGAGTCCTGCTAGCCCAGTGCTACAGCCTGGATTCACTCGCTGATGACCGACACGTTCGATGCTGGGTCATGGATGCCTGTCCCTGTAAGTCTGTGCCGCTTTGGGTTTACGACTAGCCATGTCAGCCCGGGCTCCTTATCATATGGATGCTAGCGACACTGTCATATACGTGTGCCAAAAGGCGCAAACGGTCCCGGGCAAAGGTAAGGCGACACCCGTGGGAATACCGTGCGTGAGGCCGCAAAGTGATATGAGGTGATACATGCTAGATCGATGTGGCATTGAGTCGGGGTCCTGACATTTGGCCCATAGATAGACCTGGCCGGGTTATCCTTTTTCTGAAGATCTTTATGCTGATCATGTGTCGGCTTGTGTGTGGCGCCCCATGTTGCTCTTGGCCTGTCATCTGGTCGTCTATCCGGCCAGGCGGCCCCTTTCTTTTTTGACTACGGGGGCTCGAAGGCCTCCTCGTCAAATTCGGGCAACAACTTGCGCTTCGGGTAGCTCTTTGTCTGGTGACTAGTGCCATATTTATCTGCGGTGTTGAGTACTTTGCTCCATCTTATTCTGAGTGTGTCTTCCGCTGTTTTGAGCTTCCGCTTTTGCTTCTTCAAACTTCTTGCAGTGGCGACGAGCCTGTTATTGAGATTCGTATGCTCTGGTGATGTGAGATCATCTTCGCCGGGGATGGGTTGCTTGTCCGGTTCATGTCCGGCTGGCTGCTTGTTGACGTGTGCGTCGTACACTGCTTCACCTTGCTCTAGGGCCGGGTCCATATGGGTACCGTTTTTGTCGATGCCGGTCTTTGGGCGGCGCTTGCGTCGCTGCTTTGTTTGTCTGTTGGGGGAGTTGTCCTTCGCCACGTCCCGTTTTTCCTCATTGTCGCTTCCTTTTGGTGTGTCCACCATGCATACGTTGTGGGATGGGGTGGCTTTCCTGCGCCCGTTAGGCGCTGGTTCTTGGTCGTCTCCGGCATCGTCGATCATACCGTCGATGTCCTCAGAGTCGTAATCTAGCATGTCGGTTAGGTCGTCGACAGTGGCTACCAAGTGGGTGGTGGGTGGGCTCTGAATTTCTTCGTCGTCCACATCCCAACCGTCCTGGCCGCAGTCCGGCCAGGCCTCTCCTGATAACGAGAGGTACTTTAGCGAACTCAAGATGTCGCCAAAAGGTGAGTGTTGAAAGATGTCCGCCGCGGTGAACTCCATGATCGACGCCCAATCGGATTCGACTGGAGGGGGCGCGGGAGGTCCGGAGTCCGGCAAGGAGTCCGGCACCTCGGAGTCACGAGCTTCATGGGGGACAAGATCAGTGTTCGGCTCTATCGCCATAGAGGTTGCAGCCCCCAAGGTGGTTTCTAGCCATCCATCCTTGGTCTGCGCATCCGGCTCCGAGTCGAAGATCGGAGTGGGTTTGAATGCGGCCTCCAGGGTACTGTCCGGCTGCAGAGCTAAATCATGCCCATCGTGATAGTACGGCATGCTTGGCTGTGGTTCGAATCCGTCGAGGATCAAGTCCCCGCGGATGTCAGCCGTGAAGTTCAAACTTCCAAATCTGACCTGACGGCCAGGGGCGTAGCCTTCGATGTGCTCCAGCTGGCCAAGCGAATTGGCCCACAGTGCGAAGCCGCCGAATACGAAGATCTGTCCGGGGAGGAAGGTCTCACCCTGGATTGCATCGTCGTTGATGATCGAAGAAGCCATCGAGCCTATCGGTGACGACACAGAGGAACTCTCAATGAAAGCACCAATGTCGGTGTCAAAACCGGCGGATCTCGGGTACGGGGTCCCGAACTGTGCGTCTAGGCGGATGGTAACAGGAGATGAGGGACACGATATTTTTACCCAGGTTCGGGCCCTCTTGATGGAGGTAAAACCCTATGTCCTGCTTGATTAATATTGATGATGTGGGTTACAATAGTAGATCTACCACGAGATCAAGGAGGCTAAACCCTAGAAGCTAGCCTATGGTATGATTGTTGTTCGTCCTATGGACTAAGGCCATCCGGTTTATATAGACATCGGAGAGGGCTAGGGTTACACAGACTCGGTTACAAAGGTAGGAGATCTACATATCCGTATCGCCAAGCTTGCCTTCCACGCCAAGGAAAGTCCCATCCGGACACGGGACGAAGTCTTCAATCTTGTATCTTCATAGTCTTGGAGTCCGGCACGGGAGGCCGAATTAAGGATCGATATCCATAGTAAAATCACAAATTATGTGTAATGACTCTATGTATCCAAGTACTTTACGTCATTAATGCTCGGATCCGTATTGTACAAAACTTCGTTGACCGACCATCAGCTTCCACCTCCTTGGCCAATAGCCGAGGAGTGTTTGTCCTACTTTATAAAGCCTTTATGAGGGCAAAGATTTACAACAAACAAGGCAATCTAGCCATACGGTTTTATAAACAAAGGTACGCGGAGAGACATGTTATATTACTATTTAATAGAAGAAATGTCTTCCAAAGAAATTAGTCCCGCTATCGGTTCCTTTCTTTGATTGTCATGCTAAGCATGATCATGAAACCTCAGCTCCAATTTAAGAGCAAAATATCGAGGATTTAGTTTGGGAGGCCAGTTAATAGCCCCCTGTAGTGTTCGGCGACAGTCAAGGTCAAGCCGGAAACACTTCGGCCAATTTTATGAATGGCCCGTCATTTAATATAGTCATCGGATCACTGGCCAGTTTACACCTATTGTGACAGTCAGTTTTCGGCTCTCTCCACTGAGGTGCTTGACCATGCGAGCTGGAAGCACAATCACAGTGGTTCTCCCTTTGCACACCTAGCCGAACAAAGCAGAATGTAGGAGGCAAGCGCGGGAGCCGGGCAACCCAACTATTGACCAAAGACACAATTCGAAACTGATGCATATATAGCAATATCCGAGAATGTTTTTGCCTAATCTCCAAATGTGTCCGGCGTTGCACAGTGAGACTTGTGCTGAAAACACACAAATAGTTAAAAGTGCCAAAAGCTTGGAAAACCAAAAAACGTCAGTAAAAACGTGACGTCCGAACAAGATCAAGTGTTCAGTGCCAATCCGAAAATTGGACTTTAGAAAAAAAAGGTGCTTCTGCCGTGCTTTAACATTGCAATGTCTAAGAAGAAAACCACTTAGTATGAAACGGCTCAAATAAACATAAGAGCCCCCAAGTGACTTGGGTAAAAATTGACTATAAAATGTAAGGTGACATGTAGAATGCCTTCTAGCCGGATTGTAGATCGTTTGTCGTAGCGGACCTTTTCGCTTCAACCTCTGGACCCAATAGTCCGGAGTGTGTCCGAATACCCTCGCGGTTATAAAAACCGGGGCATGCGTGGAGACATGGTGTAGGGGTCATTAGTGCTTTATCAGACAAGTGCCCAACTAGTTATGTTATATTACATGGTTAGTAAGAAACATCTTCCAGGGAGAATAGTTCCGTTAGGGGTTCCTTTCCCTGGGAGGCATGCCCTAAAGTGCATGTCCAGACTGCAAAAAGAGCAGAAAAACATCTGGGGGCAGTGAAATGAATAGGTAAGAAATCATCTTTTAGTTCACCGACCGAGTATTCCCTTAAGAACGCTAGCTTTCGGCTTCACCCAGTCTGAGGTACACATCCGGCTGACCCGGCAGTAACAATCGCAAAGGTGCTCCCTTTACCACCTAGCCGAACAATCGGGAACGTAGGGGTAAGCACCGGAGCCAGGCAACCCAGCTTGGCCAAAACTTAAGTCATATCGATGCATATAATGGTGAATAAAAGGTACATGCGGAAGTGTGACACATGTGTTGGGCATAAAGCCCGAATTAATAAGCTTCTGTTAAAGAAGCCCCCAGGTATAATGAGCACGGGTAGCGCGTCAAGTGTGTGCGAACAAAGTTTCGACAAGGAAAATTTTTTACAAGTAACTTTTTTCCAAAAAAGTATAATGCTTGGTCGAACCGAACACAAGTTAGAAATTAAAGCTTTGAGCATGAAAGCGACTTAGCTGGTTAGTGTGTTCGGTATTGATGACGCGGTCCGAGCTTGATACGGGACAAGGTTCCATCCCCCAAGCCGGTCCTGAGGTGGCGGAGCAAAGAGCTCGGCACTCCGAAGTGGTGACATAGCACGGTCAATGCAGGGCGGCAGAGTGACACCGAAGTCCCCGGATCATTTTCCTGTGCACAAAGAATGGTGCAAACCGGAGGTAATAGTAAAAATGATAATTAAAAAAAAATCATTGCATAACAAATAATTTATGCAAAGTGAGTAATAAAAGAAATATGGCCTGGCGCCGAAGTCAATGTCGATGCAGGGCGGCGGCGTGATGCGGTAAAGGCATGGCAAGGCTTGAATTCACAGGTCGGTTCGAGTTCCGGATGTGGCGTTCGCCGGACTATGTATGGAAACTGACCGAACCACCATGCGACCGCTATTAAAGCGGCCACCATTGATAGACCTGCGTGCATATGATGGACAAACCAGAGTAATAATTCGTTGGAAAAAAATTAACCCAAACAAGCAAAAAGAAATACTAGGATGAATAGCACCTGGTTCCTTTGTTGTAGCAATCCGAAGGAAGGTTATTCCCAAAATTGGGACTCGATCCGCGCACCCATTGCCTTGATCGGCTAGTGACGCCGAAGTGTCCGAAGTAGGTTGATGAAGAGATGGTGAAGCCCCCGGTCCAGCCGAGATGTCAAAGTATGTCGGCGTGATGGACACCAGCATGAAGAAGCAATAGCGCGGCCCTGCTGATGCAGGTCGTGACGTGGTCGATGCCAGCTTGATGATGCGACCGTGCGGCGATGCCGGTATGCCCGCTCCATGTAATCCGTGGGGCGGTGATGTTGGTGATGATTTATCCTTTGTGATGTTGGACTCTTGTTCGGCTTGCCGAGATGATAATCCGAAGAAGTTGATCTTGGCTCAACAAAGTGACGACGTGTCTAGCGCAGGTCTGCAGCCGTGGAGCAATATTGCCGGACTGGTTTGACACCAGCATGATGTTGAAGATCATGTTCAAAAGATCTTAAAGTTAGTGGGATGTGTTCGGAAACAAAACACAATACCCCACACAAAACTTCCTTCAAAAAGGATGTCTGAAATCCCGTTCATAAAAAAGACGAACTCGGGTCGGATTCGTTTTCGCGCAGAAAACAGATCCGAAAAGTGATGCACTAATCGGAAGGTTCCCGGAGTTTGGACGGTCGGATCGAGCTGAAATTTTGAGGGGTGGTAGATATAGGAATTCCGCAGCCGATCAACGGTTGGATCTTCCAAAGGAAGTCCGAGCTAGAAGCTTGACACCATGCACTAAACTCGTCCGGATTCTCGTCCAGATTCAATGCGGCTCTGGTATATCAGAGATTGCCAGAGATTCCTCCATTGAAAATCGAAGAAATTTTCCAGGGTTGTTGTAGACTCAATTCCGCACAATTCCACCGAAACAATCGTTAAAACGGCTTGAGGAGGTGTTGGCGGCGGACACAAGTCCGCTGTCCAGAAAAACAGTACGGTTGCCCGAGGGCAATGTTGACGTTGAGCCCCCGGGCTCCCTGGATAATTCCTCCATGATCTTGATAGAGATCGGAGTTGATGTTGATGAAGGCCCTCATCCGAACATGACGATCGGAGGTAGGACGCAGTCTTTGGTCGAACCAAGGTGACCAGTCAAGCTGGTGACGAAGAAGCTGACGTCGCAGTTGACCTGCAGTCGAGCCATTGATCCTTTCGCCGATCACACAGCGGAACTCTCAATGAAAGCACCAATGTTGCGGATCTCGGGTAGGGGGTCCCAAGCAGTGCGTCTTAGGATCAATGGTAATAGGAGACAAGGGACACGATGTTTTACCAAGGTTCGGGCCCTCTTGATGGAGGTAAAACCCTACGTCCTGCTTGATTGATATTGATGATGTGGGTATTACAAGAGTTGATCTACCACGAGATCAGAGAGGCTAAACCCTAGAAGCTAGCCTATGGTATAATTGTTGTTGTATATGAGATTGTCTATCGACTAGCCTGGCCTCGGTTTATATAATGCACAAGAGGCCTAGGATAACAAGAGTCCTAGCCGAATACGCCGGCGGGGAGGATTCCTCGCCTTGATCGCCAAGTCTTGTGGAATCTTCCTTGTATGCGGCAACTGTCCGGACTGGCCCATGAGTATAAGGCCATGGGGGTCCTCGGCCCAATCCAACTGATCGGGAGATGACGTGGTGAGTACCCCCTAGTCCAGGACACCGTCAGTAGCCCCCTGAACCGGTCTTCAAGTTAGGGACGCCCCTCGATTCTTCCGAACTGTTCTTCATCTTCAGTCGTTGGTCTTGAAAACTGGTTCAACAAATCTTCTCATCATTGATCTTGAGGATCGCCGAAATGCATTCGACGAGTTTACACGTCGGGTATCCGAGGAGCCCCTTCAAGTTTCCGGCCTTTATCAATGCCTTGTTATTTTTATGCCACACCTCGGGTTTGAAGTTATTCCCGGGAGGTAGTGTCCTCTTGCGTCCGAGCTCCAACACCGGACTGCATTCGAGGTATCTTTTGCAGCTAGGCACCATTGCCGGACTGCTTCCCAGCTCTATCGCCGGACAATGTATCCGAGCTCCAACGCCGGACGATATCCGAGCTCCAACGCCAGACTATGTATCCGAGCTCCAATGCCGGACTGTATCCGAGGTGTCGTAAATCACCTTGGTTCAAAGAAGTTTGAAGGAGTTTAGCCGAGCTTAATGACGGAAATGCCCTCTATGGAGCCAGCCACTAGCGTCCGAGCTTTATGCTGGACTGCTTCCGAGGTGGTGCACCACCCCGAATGTGGGCCGATCTTTGTCAATATTTTTTGATTGGTGCAATTTATTCTCTGCCGAGATACATAGCCAGTAGCCCTCAAGGTGGGTATCGGTCTAAAACCCAAGATGCCCATGAAGGATGACATAGCACCGCTGATCCCCGTAGCTGCTGAGACTCAGGTTGATTTGCAAAATTGGTCTGAGGATCAAGTCCTAGCTCGGCAGAATACTTCGGGACACAAAAAGCGGCGTGCTCAGTCCTCAAGACTCAGGTTGGGTGCGGCCGACCAACCCGAGATCAAAATCTCCTCGGAGACTGTTTTACACTTAAAAAATTTCTGCATTGGACAGGCAATGCAGTAGCCCCCGAGACACTGGTCGGGTGGCAATACCAGATCAGGGGATCGATGTGCCCCTTTAATATTTGTAAATAATAAGCCCGAAGCCCAGTAGCCCCCAAGCCTTAATGCGGGCACGGGAGGCCGAATTAAGGATCGATATCCATAGTAAAATCACAAATTATGTGTAATGACTCTATGTATCCAAGTACTTTACGTCATTAATGCTCGGATCCATATTGTACAAAACTTTGTTGACCGACCATCAGCTTCCACCTCCTCGGCCAATAGCCGAGGAGTGTTTGTCCTACTTTATAAAGCCTTTATGAGGGCAAAGATTTACAACAAACAAGGCAATCTGGCCATACGGTTTTATAAACAAAGGTACGCGGAGAGACATGTTATATTACTGTTTAATAGACGAAATGTCTTCCAAAGAAAATAGTCCCGCTATCGGTTCCTTTCTTTGATTGTCATGCTAAGCATGATCATGAAACCTCAGCTCCAATGTAAGAGCAAAATATCGAGGATTTAGTTTGGGAGGCCAGTTAATAGCCCCCTGTAGTGTTCGGCGACAGTCGAGGTCAAGCCGGAAACACTTTGGCCAATTTTATGAATGGCCTGTCATTTAATATAGTCATCGGATCGTTGACCAGTTTACACCTATTGTGACAGTCAGTTTTCGGCTTTCTCCACTGAGGTGCTTGACCATGCGAGCTGGAAGCACAATCGCAGTGGTTCTCCCTTTGCACACCTAGCCGAACAAAGCGGAACCTAGGAGCCCAGCGCGGGAGCCGGGCAACCCAACTATTGACCGAAGACACAATTCGAAACTGATGCATATATAGCAATATCCGAGAATGTTTTTGCCGAATCTCTAAAGGTGTCCGGCGTTGCACTGCGAGACTTGTGTTGAAAACACACAAATAGTTAAAAGTGCCAAAAGCTTGGAAAACCAAAAAACGTCAGTAAAAACATGATGTCCGAACAAGATCAAGTGTTCGGTGCCAATCCGGAAATTGGACTTTAGAAAAAAAAGTGCTTCTGCCGTGCTTTAACTTTGCAACGTCTAAGAAGAAAAACACTTAGTATGAAACGGCTCAAATAAACATAAGATCCCCCAAGTGACTTGGGTAAAAATTGACTATAAAATGTAAGGTGACATGTAGAATGCCTTCTAGCCGGATTGTAGATCGTTTGTCGTAGCGGACCTTTTCGCTTCAGCCTCTGGACCCAATAGTCCGGAGTGTGTCCGAATACCCTCGCGGTTATAAAAACTGGGGCATGCGTGGAGACCAGGCGTAGGGGTCATTAGTGCTTTATCAAACAAGTGCCCAACTAGTTATGTTATATTACATGGTTAGTAAGAAACATCTTCCAGGGAGAATAGTTCCGTTAGGGGTTCCTTTCCCTGGGAGGCATGCCCTAAAGTGCATGTCCGGACTGCGAAAAGAGCAGAAAAACATCTGGGGGCAGTGAAATGAATAGGTAAGAAATCATCTTTTTGTTCATCGACCGAGTATTCCCTTAAGAACGCTAGCTTTCGGCTTCACCCAGTCTGAGGTACACATCCGGCTGACCCGGCAGTAACAATCGCAGAGGTGCTCCCTTTACCACCTAGCCGAACAATCAGAAACGTAGGGGTAAGCACAGGAGCCAGGCAACCCAGCTTGGCCAAAACTTAAGTCATATCGATGCATATAATGGTGAATAAAAGGTACATGCGGAAGTGTGACACATGTGTTGGGCATAATGCCCGAATTAATAAGCTTCTGTTAAAGAAGCCCCCAGGTATAATGAGCGCGGGTAGCGCGTCAAGTGTGTGCGAACAAAGTTTCGACATTTTAAAAAATTTTACAAGCAACTTTTTTCCAAAAAAGTATAATGCTTGGTCGAACCGAACACAAGTTAGAAATTAAAGCTTTGAGCATGAAAGCGACTTAGCTGGTTAGTGTGTTCGGTATTGATGACGCGGTCCGAGCTTGATACTGGACAAGGTTCCATCCCCCAAGCCGGTCCTGAGGTGGCGGAGCAAAGAGCTCGGCACTCCGAAGTGGTGACATAGCACGGTCAATGCAGGGCGGCAGAGTGACGCCGAAGTCCCCGGATCATTTTCCTGTGCACAAAGAATGGTGCAAACCGGAGGTAATAATAATAATGATAATTAAAAAAATCATTGCATAACAAATAATTTATGCAAAGTGAGTAATAAAAGAAATATGACCTGGCGCCGAAGTCAATGTCGATGCAGGGCGGCGGCGTGATGCGGTAAAGGCATGGCAAGGCCTGAATTCACAGGTCGGTTCGAGTTCTAGATGCGGCGTTTGCCGGACTATGTATGGAAACTGACCGAACCACCATGCGACCGCTGTTAAAGCGGCCACCATTTGATAGACCTGCGTGCATATGATGGACAAACCAGAGTAATAATTCGTTGGAAAAAATTAACCCAAACAGGCAAAAAGAAATACTAGGATTAATAGCACCTGGTTCCTTTGTTGTAGCAATCCGAAGGAAGGTGATTCCCAAAATTGGGACTCGATCCGCGCACCCATTGCCTTGATCGGCTAGTGACGCCGAAGTGTCCGGAGTAGGTTGATGAAGAGATGGTGAAGCCCCCGGTCCAACCGAGATGTCGAAGTAGGTCGGCGTGATGGACACTAGCTTGAAGAAGCAATAGTGCGGCCCTGCTGATGCAGGTCGTGACGTGGTCGATGCCGGCTTGATGAAGCGACCGTGCGGCGATGCCGGTATGCCCGCTCTGTGTAATCCGTGGGGCGGCGATGTTGGTGATGATTTATCCTTTGCGATGCCGGACTCTTGTTCGGCTTGCCGAGATGATGATTCGAAGAAGTTGATCTCGGCTCAACAAAGTGACGACGTGTCTAGCGTAGGTCGGCAGTCGTGGAGCAATATTGCCGGACTGGTTTGACACCAGCATGATGTTGAAGATCATGTTCAAAAGATCTTAAAGTTTGTGTGATGTGTTCTGAAACAAAACACAATACCCCACACAAAACTTCCTTCAAAAAGGATGTCCGAAATCCCGTTCATAAAAAAGACGAACTCGGGTCGGATTCGTTTTCATGCAGAAAACATATCCGAAAAGTGATGCACTAACCGGAAGGTTTCCGGAGTTTGGACGGTCGGATCAAGCTGAAATTTTGAGGGGTGGTAGATATAGGAATTCCGCAGCCGATCAACGGTTGGATCTTCCAAAGGAAGTCCGAGCTAGAAGGTGGACACCACGCACTAAACTCGTCTGGATTCTCGTCCAGATTCAATGCGGCTCCGGTATATCGGAGATTGCCAGAGATTCCTCCATCGGAACTCGACGAAATTTTCTAGGGTTGTTGTAGACTCAATTTCGCACAATTCCATTGAAACAATCATTAAAACGACACTTGAGGAGGTGGTGGCAGCGGACACAAGTCCGCTGTCCAGAAAAACAATACGGTTGCCCGAGGGCAATGTTGACGTTGAGCCCCCGGGCTCCCTGGATAATTCCTCCATGATCTTGATAGAGATCGGAGTTGATGCTGATGAAGGCCCTCATCCGAACATGACGATCGGAGGTAGGACGCAGTCCTTGGTCGAACCACGGTGACCAGTCAAGCTGGTGACGAAGAAGCCGACGTCACAGTTGACCTGCAGTCGAGCCATTGATCCTTTCGCCGATCACACAGCGGAACTCTCAATGAAAGCACCAATGTTTTGACACCAACAGTGTCCCTTCCGGACTATTCTGCCATGGCCGCTCACAGCGAGGAGAGGTGGCTGCCCAGGGGGAAGCCCCCAGTTCGATCGTAAGTGTTCGCACTTTATCATGACTTCACTCCATAGCTTTTTATAACGCCGAACATATATGCAGTCCGGCCAGGGCTCACCCCGAGGTATCTTCTTCCGGGTCCCTGAGCGATTCGGAGATGAATTCGCTTCCGACGACCACTACTCCTCAGCCCGTGGATGACAGGGAGGTGTTGTCCTGAAGGCTCCCAGAGCGGGGGGAGGTGACTCTGGAGACGCCCCAAGGCGGGATTCCAGATGTCATACACGTGGGGTTTAAGATCCCCACGGATCGTGTCGATGAGAGCCATAGTAGGCTGGGATCTCAGCCAAACACTGTCCCGGAACCTTCAATGGTTCCGAACTCAGGCGGACAACCCCTCGTTAGGGAGGGCGAGCCGTCTGCATCCAGGACTTCCGTTGCGCCCGAGGCGCCAGATTGTCTGCTAGAAGCGCTTCATGGCGCTTCCATGGATGAAGAGCACCGTACTCTTATGAGTGTGGTGATTCAGAAGGTTTCGTCCTCCAAGAGTGGACTAACCGAAGCCTACACTAGCCTCCTGACAGGTTGTGAGGTAAGCAATAAATGTGTGTAAAATTACCACCCGATAGGTAGTAGCCCCTGATACTCTGTTTGGTGTTCGGAGAGCAAAACCAAACGAAGGGTCAATTATAATCCGCAGGAGTCTAATAATAAATATTCATGTGCATAAGCAGGCTGTGCTGCTTGCTGCTGCTGCCCACACGACCGAGGTTGCCGAAACTAAAGCAGGACCTAGAGCAGGCGCAGGGAGAGCTCGGCCTCATGAAGAGGAAGCTCGAAGAGAACAAGGGTAAGTGATTCCCCGATCTTATGTATTTAAGGATAGGCAAAATTGGTTAGTCTAACACCGAAGCGTCGTGACTATGTGACAGGGGACACCACCGAAGTGGCGTCCCTGAAGAAAGCGTTGTCCGAGGTCGAAGACAAGGTTGCCTTGGAATGCCAGGAGCGCGAAAAGCAAAGTGCTAGAGTGGGCGAGGTACAGCAAGAGCTCCGGGACCTTGGCAAGAAGTACGAGTCCGTGGTGCATGATCTGAAGATGAAAGAGGCCGAGCTTGCGAAGGCCTTGGTGAGTATGAAAGACGCCAAGGCCGAAGCCGAGAAGGCACAGCAGGAAATCCAGGAGGCCAAAAAGATAGCAGTGGGTAAGAAATTATTTATGCAAAGCAAACATGTGGAGGAGGCGTTTCTTTTACTTACTCAAATTCGGAGCCCTCCAGGGGCATTCACAGATCTGCCACGGAGCGTATCAGACACTGCGGAGTTCTACCTGCCCAGGAGGGGAGCTCAACGGAGAAGCTGTTCTGGTCCCATTATGCTGGGGCCAAACACCCAATGCCTTTGAGTGACCAACTGAAGCAGTTGGTCGAACTCCACAGGGCGGCCGAAGTGGCTATGAAAGATTTCATAGTTCGACTGTGGCCTGGTAAGCCCCTGCCCACTAGCTACTTTGGCCTGATCAAGTGGATGGTGAATGCCTGTCCGCGGCTTGAAGTCATCAAACGATCTGTTTGCATTGAGGGTGCCCGCCGGGCCTTTGCCCGTGCGAAGGTGCATTGGGGCAAGCTGGATGCTGAGAAGCTGGTGAAGGACGGTCCGCCAGAGGGCAAGGAGCATCGCGATCCCGAGAAGTACTCTGATGGTGTTATGAAGGGCGCCCGTCTCGTGGCCGATGAGTGTACCAAGGACAAGATCTTTGACTAAATGTACCTCTGCCACTGTTTGTAATTTAAAGACGAATTTACTTGTGCTATTTAGCACTGTTTGATTTAAAATATTACCTTCTGTGTGGCTGTTTATAAAATTTTGAAAGTAGGCCAGTCGTCGGCTTCCGCCCCCACGTACCTAGTACTGGGGTGTTCGCGGAAAACCCGGACACTCTTTATCCAAACGTTTGGTCCCTTAAGGAGGTGTCCGGCGTAGCGAACAAGGCAATCGGACTATGCGGCTTTATAACTTTCACTTAGCCATAGAAGTCTACAATTTTAAATTTTGGTGAAGCCCCTAGAATCCGGAAGGCCGATTGGGGTGCTATACACACCTATATCGAACGAAGCCGATTTATCGCCTAAAGCAGAAAATCTTTAAGGATTTTAAGACCTCTCGAACAACGACCAGCTCTCGCCATATCATGCCGGTTGGTTTTTGGCTTTCTCTACTGAGGTGCTCGTCCGGAAGAACCCGAACACAATCGCAATAGTTCTCCCTGCGCTACTGAGGGAGTCCTGGATTAGGGGGTATCCAGACAGCCGAACTATATACATCATCCGGATTATTGAAGCGTGAAGATACAAGACTCAAGACTTTGCCCTGTGTCCGGATGGGACTCTCCTTTGCGTGGAAGACAAGCTTGGCGATCCGGATATTGTGTTTCCTTCCTTATAACCGACTCCATGTAAACCCTAGACCTCTCCAGTGTCTATATAAACCAGAGAGGTTGGTCCTTAGAAGGCCGATCACAATTACAATCATACCATCATAGGCTAGCTCTTAGGGTTTAGCCTCTACGATCTCGTGGTAGATCTACTCTTGTACTACCTGTATCTTCAATATTAATCAAGCAGGAAGTAGGGTTTTACCTCCATCGAGAGGGCCCGAACCTGGGTAAACATTTGTGTCCCTTGCTTCCTGTTACCATCAACCTTGACGCACAGATTGGGACCCCCTACCCGAGATCCGCCGGTTTTGACACCGACAATCTCCACGACAACCGGAGGCGGGAGCACCATCTCGGCATTGCCAAGATGGACGAGGAAGCCATGGCGCTATGGCGCCAACGGTTCCCGCATGACATCATCAACGAGTGCGAGTTCTACGCACAAAGGAGCGTGAAGAGGGAGAAGAGGAGGGCGGAGCGAGCCGCCTATCATGAGAACAAGCGTATGCGAAAAGTGGACCCTCAATTCAACATGAGGCTAGGAGCAATGTCGCCCTAGGAATCCGACGATGATCGGTATCTTCACGCCTACATTGAGACATCGGAGGAGGACATCACCGAGGAGGAGTCGGACAAGGAGTAGTAGTAGAACTATCTATTTTTTATCTATCTATGCTATATCTATGCTGAGAACTATCCTCTACTCTCTAGTCTCTACTCTCTATCTCTACTTCTCGATCTCAGCACTGTAAACACTTTTTTAAAGCATCGCGCATTGCGCTTCTGTTGGAGATGCTCTAACATGGCAGACGAGTGCTTTAATGTTCCCCACAAGATGCGTGAGTATTACTAGTAGTATATTTTTCTTGCCATGTTGAGATTTTAAAACCGCGGGTGTGAACATGGAGAGGAGCAATGAAGACCAAACACCGGATATTGGGGACATCTTCGAGGAGCGTGGGAAGTTAAAGAGGAGCTGCACCGTAGTACCTGTAAAACGAGTTTTGGTAAGTAACACCCTTTCAATTACTTTTGTTTAGCCTTGTGTTCTTCGATGTGTATATGTTGTAGTTTCTGTTTCTCTTAGCCTCGTGTTCTTCAGTGTGTAATAAGAAGAGTCTTAATCATCCTAATGCTTTCATTTTTAGCTTGATTTAGGAAGCAAGTGTTCTCACCTTGTAGTCTGTTTTTATATTTTTCCTTTTGAATTCACTTCTCCGAGTCCTGTTTATCTGGCTTCTACTAAATGGATCTGTTTTGCTCTGAGTATTGATCTAAGAAAGAAGTAACTTCATGTCAGTATGCAGTTACTGCGAGGAGGGAATTATGGTCAACCTTGAGATCATGTTTCCAAAATGAGGCTGGATTACACACAAGGTGCCAGTTCCCTAATGATGCTGGATTAGACACAAGGTGCAAATTCCCAGATGATGCTGAATTACACACAAGCCAGATGGAGTCGTCAGCTGTTCGTGTCCTCGTGGCTCTAGTAAAGGCTGAAAGAAAGCATGAAGCAACCCTTGAGAATGTAGTTGAGTTCCCGAAGAAGCGAAAAGAGCAATCAGATGCTCTCTTCACCCAAGCCAAAGAAGAGGGAAGAAGCCAGAAATAAGCTAGCAGAGGCAGAGCAGGCTAGGCATCTCCTGCTATCTAAAACTATTGTCAATACAAAATTTCCTTCATAATAGCTAGGTTCAAGTGTTTATCCAGTCACCATGCCTGTTGTGATGTCCGTGCATCTACTAATGTGGCACAAAATAATTTTTTTCCGGGTCATGTAATAACAGCAATTACTTTCCAAACAATAACAGATGAAGCATTGGACATGGTATAGTTCACGCGCAAGCCCGACATTCCAAGTTCAACTTCCACATCAAACTCATGTTCACAGATATCTGCACATTCATAGATACCGTCCACAACCATGATTCACTTCAAAGCCAAAAAAATATGAGGAGATTTATAAATGAAGAAAAACCTCTAGTTCCTGCTACCAGTGCGAGCACAACAAGTCAAGACAATGCGTAATTAATTATATTTGATCATTTTTTGTGTTCTAAAATGCCGGACGGCTCATGGAAGGACGTGTTGCCAGCACACGCGTGGATTCAATGGAGGCAGGCGGGGCAGTTTAAAGCCGATTGCATGTGGCGAGGAGGCATGTTCAGCTGGGCTTGCAGCGAGTGGGGCCCTCTTGGCCGGCGCGCCGGTTCAATGCCTGCGCTATGAGAGGTCGCATCCGTGTCAGAGCAATCACTCCCTCAAGTCCTTTTTTGTTTGGGTATAACAAAATCTCGTTTTCCATTCACATTTCACAAGTAAAATTTCTGGACAAACTTTGACCCAAAATACGATGGGGACTAGTAAACCAGAACGGAGGTAGTAGTTTTTTTTATCAAAGAAGGGTTTCCCCCTTCCGATTTTCGTTACTGAAAACCAACATTTAAACCATAGTATTTGCCCTAGAATTACCAGGTTCAACATCTCGCAACATTAACCCGTACAACCATACGCCAAGGAGGTAGTAGTTATGAATTCCATTTTCGCTCCATACCAATCGTTCTAAAAACTACATAGTACTTATAAGCGCCATTGAAAATTGGAACTCTTACACTGCTAAAAATGATATTTTAAACGTGGCTACTCGATCTATAGCAACTGGCGAGCCACCGCCTCCAGGTCTTCACCTTTGGTCCCGACCATCAACTCCTATGGATCAAATTATCACGCGAGCTGACTATTCCTACAAAGGTGCGCTCCACCATGTACCCGGTACCCGTGCATGCAGCAATCGTGAACCTAGGGTTTTAGGGTTTATTTGTTAATGGTGCCTTTACGCAACTCTCATGTGTGCGAGACAACGAGAGACTGACTACGTGCGTGCACCTCTTCTCTTTGTATATGTACTCCACCATTTGTCTGGTGTCCAAAAAATTATACAGTGGTAATAACTACTAGCAATGTGCCAATGCGTTGCCACACGATCAAAGTAGGTTAATACATATTCACTGATTTGATAGAAAAAAGTGTCTAGTTTTGAAATACGTATATCACTAAAAATATGTTATGTTTCACTCAAAATATATTCCTTTGGCGGTTTTGATGAGATAAGGGAGGAATGTTCTTGGTTTCAAGATTCGAGAAGTGGTATATGTCTAATTTCTACTCTTACTAGCAAGATGCCCGTGCGTTGCACAGAACATCATGATCTTGTGGGAGAAAAGGATGAACGAGGGAAGGCCTTATCTGCAAATGTGGAGAGGCGTGCGGGTAAATTGCCATAGTTTCCTTCCTATCCGTTAGATATAGATCAGACGACCTATATTGCAGGATGGCTGGCACACAATCATCACTGACTATGCTTTTTATAAGAGTAGAGATAAAAACAGAGTTGGTGATGATGGTGTGCCTGCCATCCTGCAATCTAGGCCGTCCGATTTATATCTCACGGATAGGAAGGAAACTATGGCAATTTTGCAAAAAGATACCCACACCCCTCTCCACATTGGCAAATAAGGCCTTCCCTCGTTCATCCTTTTCTCCCACAAGATAAACTACTCATACAAATGCATCTTGATGTTCCGTGCAACACATGGGCATCTTGCTAGTTGTTGCAAAAAGCCCATATGTGTGTGTGTGTGAGAGAGAGGGAGAGAGGAGGATGACGGAATGCATGTGAAGACACAAGGAGTGTGTGTGCGAGAGGTATCGGCTAAAATGAGGTGATAGTGTGTGTGTGCACGATTGAGAGGACGTGTCTCAAGAAGGGAAGAAAAATCTACATAGATAGAAGGAGCGCGAGAGAGACATGTATGCGATAGTGGAAGCACCAGTGTGCGGGTGTATAAACATACATAGAGGCTAGTCGATAAATGTTTGTGAGAGAAATACGAGTCGGGGGTGCGAAAGCGAGAGTTTTGTGTGTGTGAGAGAGAGAGATGGTAGTCGGGAAGGGGAGTGGAAGTAGGAGTTGTGTGTGTGTGAGAGAGAGGGGGGGGGGTTTCTAGTCGGTAAATAAATGAATAATGTCAGTTTTATAACTGGGATGGAGACGGAAAGAAGACCGCAACAAATGTTGTGTCTGCAGGAGAGAGTAATTTTAGTGGTATGAGTCATATCTAGAGACTATAGGGTGTGTGAGAGAACCCCATAGGAAGAAAGACAAAGTGAAATACGAGTGAGACTGTGTGTGTGGCGGTGAAAAAGAAAGCTTAGGTACCTAGTGATACCAGAGAACGGTAGAGACGTGAGAGATAATGAAAATTGTGTAATGTATAATGATAGGGAGAGTGTGACACTTCTCAAGGGAGACTTCGAGAGACCATGTTTGCGAAGATAGGAGAAACATGAAGTGAGCATGCGGTTGAGCTGGAGAAAAGAGAGTGATAGCTACATGAAGGAGCACGCATGCGAGAGAGATGTGCATGAAAGGAGTCAACATAAAAGGTATTCAAATATTTGAATTCGAGATGATGATACATGTAATTTATACTCGAACCAAAATTGATCTATCAAACATGCATACTCATATGAATTCACGCGCATCTATGTTATTTAATATGTAGATATTACTGATCCATACATTTTAGTAGAACACAATTTGGTTTAAATTTTTTGAATTCAACCTTATGATTTTGAGATCATTGTATTTGTAAATCATATTATACATATAAAGGAGCAGAATTCTTTGTTATGCTTTTGAAAGTATATATAAAAAATGATCTATATAGAATTTTATTCCAATTGAAAATGGATCATGCCCGAACAAAAATAGAATACAAACTGGATTCGAATTGAGTTGGCACGGTAAACGAGCACTCTTGCTCTGCAAAAATTTGAACGAAGTGGGGAAAGTCGCATTAACCGCCCGAAACCAAAATCTGTGAGATGGGAATTACTGCATATCCCTGACACAAAAAGCTTATCGGCCCGATTTCTATAGGTTTCGATAGGGGTAGGTTTGTAATTTCACTCAAACGTTACATAACCGCCTCTCACCCGGATTCATACACGATGGGCGCCAAAACATAGTGTCTCCTCGGCCGAAATCGACTCCCGCCCCGATTCATACACGGTGGGCGCCAAAAACAAACTCTCGTCAGCAAATATTTGGTGTATGCGAGATTACCGTCCTATCCCCAACCGACTAATATTGGTGTGATGTAGCAAATTTGAAACGGGGGCTAAGTTTGTAAATTTCCTTGCATTTGAGACAAGCGCTCCCTAAAGACATGGTCCCCCCTTTCCTCTCTCCCTCCATTTCCCCATTCGTACTCTGTGGGCGCCAAAACACCCTCTCCACCCCAGCCTCCTCCGTCCGCCACCCCATCCACCGCTGTCCTCCTCCACCATGCCGGAGCTGATACCCCAACGCCGTCGTCATTACAAGAGATCGACCTCTCTCATCCATGGCTTCGGACTGGGATCCTTGCATCCCATCCTCTCGCTTCATCCACGCCGTCGTCCACCTTGCCGACTCCGCTCTTACAAACGTCTCGTCCACCGTGCCCCGCCGCCACCGTCTACCCTCCTAGATCTGCTTCCACGTCGCCGACAGCCATCACTACCGCATCACTGTCAAATTCTCAGCAGATGCATACACGGTGCCGCAACAGAGGCGGTACTCTTTCGTATCTGCTTAACTTATTTATTGCAGCAAGAAAATAGATCGCCACTGCCTTACTCTGATTTCTTGTCCATCACTTACTTGCTAGCTGAAAGCAAACACTAGTTGCAAAGTTGCCTTTGTTCGGTTTGCACCTTTAGATCCGCCATGGCACGCTCAACACTATACTCGCAATGCTTATGGTTTTCCCCTTTTATATTCCACACTAGTTAAATGACATTAGATAAATTTTCAAAATTGGGTCAGTCGATTTTTCAGAGCTCGCCGGAGTTCGCCGGTGCGAAGGAAGGGGCTCGGGTGGGGACGGTGGTTGTGGGGGGAGGTGGTGGGGCCTCACAGAACAAAGAGAACTCGACGCGGGTGGAGCGGGGGTGGGAGTGGGGGTGGCGGTGGAACACAGGCGGTGGGGGCCGGTGGTTCAGCCGGCGGACCGTGCGGTGTTCTGTATGGGAAGAATCAGAGACGAGGAAGAAGAAGGGTTAGGAGACGTAGGATCTTCATCCAACTGCCTGAAATGGTCGACTGACCCAAATGACAAAAGTCAAGCGACTTGCATGCAGACATGCCTTTATATTCAGTACCATCATCGTACCTGCTTAGCACTGCTCCTGAATCCATCAAGCTAAACAACGGGCCACTCATAATTCCAAAATTGTTGCTCAAATACGAATCTGATATGATGCTGATATTACTAAAACAGATAACGTTTAATTGGTCAGCTAATGTTCCTACTTCACTTTTGAAAAGAACGTCCACCACATATAGAGAGACAACAGGGAGTTGCATTTTTAATGCGCTCTGGTTCATCATGTGTGGGCACTGTGCAACGAACATTTTATTATCCAAAATCTGCTTGCTCTTCTTTAGCATGTTCCTCTTTCGTTCTTCTTTAATAAGTACTCTCTTTGTTCCTAAATACAGTCTTTATATAGATTCCACCATGGACTACATATGGAGCAAAATGAGTGAATCTACACTCTAAAATGTATCTGTATACATCTGTATGTGATCCATAGTGGAAATCTCTACAAAGACTTATATTTTGGAACGGAGGGAGTATGATAGTAGTACAATATGTTCCTTGTAGTGAAGATGAGCAGGGACATTTGAAGTGTAGAGGTCTATACGGTCGGTTGTGATGGACACTTTGAACTCTTCAGGCCTCTTTGATTCGTAGGATTTTGTAAACATAGGAATAGGATTTGTAGTGGCCTACCCACTTGAATCCTATAAGAATGGCAAGGAAATGCGGGGAGCTGTGTCACCTTTGAGAGTTACACTGATATTAACAGTACCGCACCTTCAGTTGAAGAGAGCCGGTATCTGAAGCCTTTCTAGCCATACCAGCAATACTAGCACATATATTCCAGCAAGTTCCACTTTGCTGATTTTACTCTGATGCTTACGGTTTTCCCATTATATCTACACTATGATCTGTGTAGCTGATTTGTGTCGCACTAGCAGCAGTCCACTCTTGAAGCTAAACACACCAATCAAAAGTCCAGAGCTTACTTCTTCAAATACAAATTGTGATATGATACTGATATTAGTTAACAGACACACATTTAATTGGTTAGGTAATGCTCCCACTTGATTTTCCAAATGCATGTGGCCACATATAGAGAGACAACATGGAATTTCATTTCTTTAGGCGATGTGATTCATCATGAGTGGGCAACCAACATTGTATGCAATGAAGCGGAACCTCAAGAATATGCTTCCTCTTATATTCTTTAACATGTTCCTCTTTTGTTATTCTGTATTTAGTATGTATATTATGTTCCTTGTCAGGAAGGGGAACAGGGACATCTGCAGTCAACAGCTGATAGAGCTGGCCTGTACATGATCGACAGGCTTTCAATTAGTAGCAGCAATACAACACCATATTTTCCAGCCAGTTCCACTTTCCCGATTTATATATCATGGTTATGGTGTACCCCTTTTATGTACACTACGATCTGCCTAGTTGCTGTGTGCTCTTGTTATCATGGTTTGGCAATAAACTCTCTATACAGTATATTATGAACCTATCATCTGCCAACTATCCTTACTTCTAGAGCCTAAATTTTTTTGTACTTGTGCCAGATTATATTAATGCACGCACCATATTACATCACACATGAGCTCTATCGTCAGAATCCAGTGATAGCACACAAGGGTTTACAAGGGCGCCCCTATATTAGAATATCCACTACATTACAAAGATAATCTCACTACTATTTATGTTTTCATGGTTCTCAGATATTATACATAATTACTATGAATATCAGAATCCGCGGATCAGAAGAATATTGTGGAACACTGCAATGACTTACAAAATTGGCACCAAGGCATTGAGTGCCATTCTGGATGCAATGAAACTCATACTCTCCCCACCTGTAGATTCTTGTTCAAAATATGATCCTAATGACTATTCTAACCTCGAGGAGTCAAAGGCAGACGGCCTATCCTGTTCACCCATCAAGGTGCCTGTTCTAATTTGGCAAGGTTTTATTGATTGCGCGTATCTTGCATATGTTGTCTTGCATTTCTTCTACTTTGTTGCACCACCATATGCTTAGTTTACTCATCATATATGTCGAGATGCCATGCCCATCCATTATCAATACATATTCCATCTGTCATCATACCATGTTTTTCCACTCAAATGCTGTTCTTGTGCATCAGACATCAAAAAGGAAGAGGGTGATTGCCGAACCTGAAGGAGCACCACCAAAGTCCTTGAAAAACATGGTGGTGCCGGAGAAATCAGACATCACCCCACTTATATTGGTTGTACAACCAGTGACACAAAACGTAGGACCGACTCCAGCAGACTATACCCATACTACACTGGCCACACCACTAGTACCACTACATAGGACCTGCACTCCAGAAAAATGTATGCCGATTTCAGTTGCCATAGCACCAGCCGTACCACAGAAAAATCCCACTCCAGCAAAAAATACGGCAAGTCCACCGGCTGAAGACCTATCCCAACTGCAGAGACGGCCAATTCCTGCAGATTGGAACCCCATTTCAATTATTCCCAGTTTAAAAGACAATGCTTTCAATGTTGTTAGGGACTACGTGCATATATTCCCATCATGGGAAGATTATAGTGAAGAGAAACACCATTTTCACATCTTCCTGTCCCACTTATGTGTAGGTGCTATTATTCATGGTGATTATTTTCCTGTTTTCTACTGGTTGAACACACCAATGATTTATATTATATTGTTGTAAGTAGGCGAGGGTCAATCTGGATAGTCATGACGAGCAAAGCTTGCTTGCGCTTTTCAAGGAAGCATTGCGGTAGTATCGGTGTTACCTATGGAAATCACACTTTGATGGCAAGTCTATAAACGAATTTCTAGTGAAGTCTCCTGTGCTAAATTTAGAAGACATTGAATGGAAAAACCTTGTTATGCACTGGTCTCGTTCCCAGGATGAGGTACTGTCTATGATATCACATGACAATTTGAACTTCTACTTTTCCGCATGTGCCTTACAGATCGTTTTTGCAGGAAATCTGCTCAAAGAAGAATTCCGGTTTGAAAAGAACGACAGGAAATTGCAAATATGCTGCCCGCTGCTTTGCTCTAGTTAGTACCTGTTGTCCTGTATCACTGTACTTGCATACATACCTGGTTCATTATGTGACAGCAGTATGCATGATAACTTGCTTATTAATTGTTTGCTCCAAATTATCTGATCTGTATGAATGGTTACATTAGTGTAGAATATATCCAATGCCAATGATTTTTTTTAGCTATGCATTGTTCTTGTAAGTACCTGTTGTCCTTTACCAGTGTACTTATATTGACAGGTAGTTGTTCATGTACCATCACTCTACAACTTATTTTCCTTGCCCTCCATTTCCACACATCAGATCTATATTTACTTTTACCATAAGGATGGATAACACCGATGGTACTGAAGAAGTTTAGCTCTGCATTGCTCTTGGTTGTACCTTTTGCCTGTATCATTGTACTTACATTTATAGCTACTTGGTTATGTAGCATCACTCTTCATCTTATCTTAAATATTCTTGATTTTTTCTTATATTATCACATCATATTTACTCTTAACAAAATGTAGAATAAAGACAATGCTTATGAAGAAGATTCTGTGGTAAACTTCTTGAATTGCCCCCCCATCAGCATGGACAAGGGCTTTATAGAGCCTGTCTTCACCAATAATGTATGTTTTTACTTCACAAGCCTTCAAACTTTGTTGTGGTTAGGCATGACTGCAATAGCTGTTTATTTTTGGTGTTTGCATCAAATTGCATGTTGAAAGTTTATTATGTAGTTCATAAACAAAAGTTTGTCCTTCTCAATTTAAGTTTTCAGTTGTACAACCAAGTTCCTTCTTCATACCATTTAAATTAAACTATACAGAGCAAGTGATCTTCTTTTGCATTGCATGTATGCTTCTGTTCTTGATTCGTAATCCAGTGGTGTGGTGAACCTACCCACTACAACACAATGTCATATTCTACAATGTCTTAACTATGAACAATGTCATATCATTCTACTATTATTTAAACCATCTCTTTATTTGCCAATCTGAAATGGGATAAATTGACAGCACACTAACCATTGAAACTTATGAGTTCTTGATCTATAATCCAGTGGTGTCGTGAAGCTGCCAACTCCTTCACAATGTCATTTCCTGCCATGTCTTGACCTGAACAATACCATATTGTGTCAATGCTATTTTAAACTGTGTCACTTTATTCGTCGGTAAGAAATATGATGAATTGTGAGCACTGATACTTATATGTGCAAAAACTGTCATATGGCTGCTTGTTTATCTTTCAGAGTGAGGAGGATATAAGTGTCAAACAAGCGCAGTCTCATCAGCTTACTCAGCTGCTTGCACTGCAGCTCCCGAGCAGGGCTAACCTTTCTTGAACTCTATTGAAGTGCTATCGGTTTTGTATATTATTTTGTCAGCGTGTTTATTTGCACTAGCGGTGATCTTTGATGCTATATGTAAATCTGCTATCTGCTTGTGCTTTATTATCATAGTGGCGAACTTTGATGCCCAGTGGATGTAATATGCCGTAATTTATTTATTGTATAGTCTAGGTTTTTTCTTATTCATGATGCTGTAGTTATTTTACTGTATATCTATCCTGTCTTTGCAGTAAACCAGCCAAACCGTAAAATTACGGTACATAATCGGGCCGTCATGCAAATCACTATGCATGATCTGCATCATGGGCCCAGTCATCTTGGTCCGTTAACATCCCTAAATGTAAACTGGCCCACTATTAGATTCGGGCCTTTAATAGGCCGAGTAAACCGCTGGCCCTATTTTCGCAAGAAAACTCAATGGGCTTTTAGGAGGCTAAATAGTAGGTTGGGCCTGAAACGTGCCTAACTTCTCACGAGCCAGCAGTAGGCCGAAATAGACCCCGGCCCATGATTGTGCTAATCACATCACGAGCCGTTAACATGCCAAAATTGTCTCGGTCCTTGTTTGGCCTAATCAGATTATCGGCTGTGAGCAGGCCGGATGCAAACTGGGCCGTAGTTAGGCCCAACTATATGACGGGCTTTTAACATGCCGAAATAAATATAGGGCCGAAATGTTAAATGGGCCTTTAACGGGCCGAAACTAATGTCAGGCCGAATTACTAAATGGGCCTTTAGCAAGTGGGCCCAAAAAGCATAGCGTATAGTTGACGGGCCCAATCTGATATGGGCCATAATTTAGCCCAAAGCCTCTTAAAGGGGCGGATCTGATTTGGGCTGTAATTTGGCTAGAACGTGGTAGGCTTTTAACGGGCCGGATCTCATATGGGGCTTTATTAGGCCCGGAATGTGGCAGACTGTTAATGGACCGGATCAAATATGGGCTGGCATTTGGCCCAAAGCATGGCAGCCTGTTAATGGGCCGACCCACCAGTGTCCTCAAAATCTTGTGGGCCTTTAGCTGGGCCGACCCATTATGGTCGGTGAAATCTTGTGGGCCTTTAGCTGGGCTGGCCCATTATGGTCCGCAAAATCTTGTGGGCCTTTAGCTGGGCCGACCCATTATGGTCTGCAAAATCTTGTGGGCCTTTAGTTGGGCCGGCCCATTTAATCTTTATGGGCCACTTTTGGGCTGGTCCACGTGTCAACATATCATAGGCGCATCTCGCCCATTGGATGAGTGACACCTGTGCCAACACGGAGCTGACACGTGGTTCCGTCGGCCAATGAGAATTTTACACGTGGAAAATCGGCATTGGTCGTGTCTGTTAGCGGGTTATCAGATCCAACACCGGACCCGATAGCTTAACAGCGTCCTGTTACGGTGGATGCCACGTGTCGGTCACCCTTGACGAAAGCACTTCTATGATGCGCGGTTTATCATCATGGAAGTGGACACTTCCATGATGATAATTTTGGTAATGTCATGGAACACTTCTACGACAACACAGGTATGACTATCTTGATTCTGTCATAAAATCGTCATGGATGTACATGCATGACAGAAAATGTGACCTACTGTGACAAACATGTATCATCACGGAAGTGTATTTTTTTGTAGTGAATCAACTAGCATAGGAAGGCAAAACAAGTATAACTTCAAAACTTAAAGCACATAGAGAGGAAACTTGATATTATTGTAACTCCTACAAGCATATATTCCTCCCTCATAATAATTTTCAGTAGCATCATGAACGAATTCAACAATATAACCATCACATAAAGCATTCTTTTCGTGATCTACAAGCATAGAAATTTATTACTCTCCACATGAGAAAAATTCTTCTCATTTGAAATAGTGGGAGCAACTCAACAAAATAACTATCATGTGAGGCATAATCCAGTTGAAAATTAAAATCATGATGACAAGTGTCATGGTTAACATTATTCTTTATAGCATACATGTCATCACAATAATCATCATAGATAGTAACTTTGTTCTCATAATCAATTGGAATCTCTTCCGAAATAGTGGAATCATTACTAAATAAAGTTAAGACCTCTCCAAATCTACTTTCATAAATATCACACTAAGATTCAACAGCCTCCAAAATAGTGAGATCATTACTTCCTAAAGTTGACACTCTTCCAAACCCACTTTCGATGATATTCTTATTCATACTCCAAAAGATATAAGTGAAGTTCATGGAACATTCTACAATTAATATATTTTAACCAATATCCAAGCTCAAAATATATAAGTGAAGCACATGAAGCATTCTGTAAAACCATACTCAAAAGATTTAATTGAAGCACAAAGAGAATTCTATAAGGTTATACTCAAAAGATATAAGTGAAGCACATGAAGCATTCTATAAATGAATGAAGGGCTATCTCATACTAGCATGGTTCTTAAAGAAAAAGAAAAACACAAAGGACACAAATCATGTGAACAAAACAAAAACCGAGGTATACCGATAATTGTCAAAGAAGAAAGATGGGATGCCAACCGGGGCATCCCCAAGCATGCTTGAGTATCCTTGAAATATTTACTTGGGGTGCCTTGGTCATCCCCAAGCTTTAACTCTTGCCTCTCTTTATTCTTCTCACATCGGTAACTCCTCGTTCTTCGAACACTTCATCCACACAAAACTTAACAAAAACTTTGTGAGATCTGTTAGTATAATAAAGAAAATCACTACCTTTAGGTACTATTGTAAACTCATTCCAATTTTGTATTAGCATTATATATACTGTATTACAACTTCACCTTGGTTCATACCCCCGATACTGCACATAGATTCATCCAAATAAGCAAACAACCCACAGAAAACAAAATCGGTCAAAAATAGGACAATCTGCAGTAATCTGGAAATTCCGTATACTTCTGTAAATCCAAAAATTCTAAAAAATATGACAATTGTATATAAGTACTGTGCAAAAAGTTTTAGAGCCGTTTGACTTTCCAGTAAAAAAATGTAAATTCACGCGCTACAGCCAAAGTTTCTGTTTTTGCACTACACATAGTAAACAAGCAATCTAATCATCCTAAAACGCAAGCTTGGCATATTATTTTGAGATAAACTTCCATGAAAAATTCTACATTGTTTCCATGAGCATGAACACAAGTGGTCATGGTCGACCCTCACTTCTCCAATGCATAACCTTCGAATCACTTCTCTTATTGAAAAACTTTTTAGGAATAAGAGGCAAGTAAAAAAATTACTGCTTCGGGGGGGAGAGAGAGGCTAACGGGTGGGCCCCTCCATCAGGGTTAAAAGAGAGAGAGAGAAGCAGGGGATGACGGCTCTGTCGCCGGTGGTTCTCCGGCGAGGAGGCCACAACTACCGCCAGTGAAGGGATGGTTGCACGCGCCACGGCACGACGAACATGTATGTACCCGCTGCTTGGTTGGAGGTGGACGGACGGCGTCGTGGCTGTCTTCTCCAGAGGTGGCGACAGAGAGGGATCATCGGAGTTGGCTATTTCCGGCGAGGTTGAAGGGCTCCAGCAGCACCGTCTCGACCAGTGGAACATCACGAGGCCTCTAGGGGGTTGGGAGGAGTCGGGGAGTGCCGGAGAGAGCAGAGCACCAAGGGGGATCAGCGACGAGCTCTAGTGCAGAATTGTGACCAGACGCCCGCCTGGCCTGGCCGCGGTCTTCTACTCGGTTATTCGAGGTCAGCGGAGGAGGTTGGGGTGGTTAGAGAAGCTCGCGAGGGGTCCTATATATAGGCGCAGGCGAGGAAGGGATCGAGATGGCCGGAGAGGCTTTTAGAGCGGCAAGCGGCGATGAACGGGGCTCAGGTTGATGTGAGGGTTCAAGGATCTCACGCGCACACAGTGGAGCGGTGGCGCCAAGTATAGGACACGGGAGGGAGATGGCTCGGGCACACGGGCACACTTTTCCATCTGCTCTGCCGTGTTCGCGTCTGCAGCGGTTGTCACCGTTGTCGGGGAGCTCCACCAAGAGGTCCGGGGGGACGAGTTGAGATAGATGGAGGTGATAGACATGCTAGAATGGCCGGAGGTGGGCGCACGGGCGGATCAGTGGCTCTGCTGGCGCTCAGAGCGTGTCGAACACAGGCTTGGCACGCTGGACTCACGTGATGACCGCGTGGACTAGTGCAACGCGGTGCACCCAAGTGGTAAAATCATGTCTGGGGGCTTGTCTTTGTAGGGTTAAGTAAATGTGTGGTGTTGGATCAAAGCCAGGTCGACAGGAGGTGACTTGAGCTTCTTAACAAGTTTCTGGATAGAAACTGTTCATGCCATTAGAGAGAAATATAGAGAGAGTTAGGAGCTGAAACTTGGGGGTTAAGGGTTAGTTAGGAAGGTCATCAAGCTATAAAAGTTTCAGCTCAAGGAGATCTGTCAAAAATATACTTATTTCACATAGTACCATTTTTGACCTGAACAGAAATTATTTTCTATAGCAAAGATACTCCTCATAGCCATAGGATATTTTTTCATAGGATGATGAGGCATGGTCCAAAGAATATTTGGGAATTTTCTCAGATTTGTGGAAGCAAGAAAAATAGGGGTTGCCTTGTAGCAGAAGTGAAAATCATTCATTTTGACATAGAAAATTAATATTTGCCTTTGAGAAATATATTCCCATGGCAATATTTTGAGATATCATAGAGCAAGAGAGGTTTTTAGGAGTGAGAGGAGTCACTTGGGTGAAAATAAAAAGGATGCCCAAGTGCTAAGTCCAAATGAGTTAATTCAAAAACTCACATTCAAACCAAATTTGCAACAAACTCCAGAGAAAGAAAAGTGGCAAAAACCCTAGGTGTCACAGTAAACTACTCACACATTACCGAAAGGGCAGCATGGTTGATGTAGAGGTCCTCCGTGATCGACTTCCCCTCCAGCAGAGTATGAAAAAAGGCCTCTAGATGGGCTCTCGCGAGCTTGCGGGGGTGGAAAAAGTATTTTTGGTGGCTCTGTGTTGGTTTCGTGATTTTAGAGAATTTATAGAATTGGAATTAGGTCAAATGGAGGAAAGAGGAGCCCACGAGGCACATGGGTGCGCCTACCCCCCTGGGCATGTCCATGTGCCTTGTGGCCCACTTCTTCACCTTCTAGCCTCCTCCCAAAGCTTCCAGGGTCTCTTATGTCCAGAAAAAAATCTTCAAAAAGTTTCGTGGCATTTGGACTTTGTTTGGTACCGATTTCTTGGTAAACTAAAAACAAGCAAAAAATAGCAACTGACACTTGGCTCTAAGTTAATAGGTTAGTCCCAAAAATGATATATAATTGCATATAAAACAACCAAGATTGATACTATAAGAGCATGGAACAATAAAAAATTATAGATATGTTGGAGACGTATCAACCACCTTTTGGGATTTTCTCATATTTTTAGAGAGATTAATCTTAATGCACGGTTAGCCGTGCTTAGTCCTGGTGAAATGCTGCTAAGTCAAAACTTAGCAATGTTTAGAGTAGTGTGGAGCACTTCTAGATTGATCTATTATATTGACATTGTAGGAAGTGAAAAATGAGCTCTTAAAAATAATAACTACGTATTGATTGTGCCATAGTCTCATTACATGACAACTTCAATATGGTGTTAATTTTTTAAAAGTATTATCCAAATGTTTTCACATATGTAGTTTACTAATCGAATGCACGAGCATGTTTTCGAAGGGGAAAGTGTGTTCGGTTTGAGAGAGGTATGGTGCAGTTTCATTTTTCTGTGACCATACAAGTTTGTGTTAATGTTTGAAATCATTTCTAGCTACATGCCCAATTTTGGATCTTTTTGGGGGCTATTCACATTACTTTAGAGAACTTAATATTATTTTAGAGAATTTAATCTTTTTGTACTCTTAGCGGTGTTTGATACGTCTCCAACGTATCTATAATTTTTTATTGCTCCATGCTACTTTATCTACTGTTTTGGACTATATTGGGCTTTATTTTCCACTTTTATATTATTTTTGGGACTAACCTATTAACCGGAGGCCAAGCCCAGAATTGCTGTTTTTTTGCCTATTTTAGTGTTTCGAAGAAATGGAATATCAAACGGAGTCCAAACGGACTGAAACCTTCGGGAACGTGATTTTCTCACCGAACGTGATCCAGGAGACTTGGACCCTACTCCAAGACATAACAGAGGCGATCACGAGGGTGGGGGGCGCCCCCTGCCTCGTGGCCCCCCTATTGCTCCACCGACGTACTCCTTCCTCCTATATATACCTACATATCCCCAAACGATAAGTACAGGAGTCAAAAACCTAATTCTACCGCCACAACCTTCTGTATCCATGAGATCCCATCTTGGGGCATGTTCTGGAGCTCCGCCGGAGGGGGCATCCACCACGGAGGGCTTCTACATCAACACCATAGCCCCTCCGATGAAGTGTGAGTAGTTTACTTCAGACCTTCGGGTCCATAGCTAGTAGCTAGATGGCTTCTTCTCTCTTTTTGGATCTCAATACAATGTTCTCCCCCTCTCTCATGGAGATCTATTCGATGTAATCTTCTTCTTTTTGTGGTGTGTTTGTAGAGATTGATGAATTGTGGGTTTATGATCCAACTTATCTATGAATAATATTTGAATCTTCTCTGAATTCTTTTATGTATGATTGAGTTATGTTTGCAAGTCTCTTCGAATTATCCTTTTGGTTTGGCCAACTAGATTGGTAGTTCTTGCAATGGGAGAAGTGCTTAGCTTTGGGTTCAATCTTGCAGTGTCCTTTCCCAGTGACAGAAGAGGCAGCAAGGCACGTATTGTATTGTTGCCATCGACGATAACAAGATGGGTTTTTTTATCATATTGCATGAATTTATCCCTCTACATCATGTCATCTTGCTTAAGGCGTTACTCTGTTTTTAACTTAATACTCTAGATGCATGCTGGATAGCGGTCGATGAGTGGAGTAATAGTAGTAGATGCAGAATCGTTTCGATCTACTTGTCTCGGACGTGATGCCTATATATATGATCATACCTAGATATACTCATAACTATGCTCATTTCTGTCAATTGCTCAACAATAATTTGTTCACCCACCGTAGAATATCTATGCTCTTAAGAGAAGCCACTAGTGAAACCTATGGCCCCCGGGTCTATTCTCATCATATCAATCTCTATCATTTTATTTACTTGCTTTGTTTTTCTTACTTTTCACTTTGCATCTATCTATCAAAAATACCAAAAATATTATTTATCATCTCTATCAGATCTCACTCTCGTAAGTGACCATGAAGGGATTGACAACCCCTAATCGCGTTGGTTGCGAGTAGCTATCATTTCGTGTAGGTATGAGGGACTTGTGCATGGTCTCCTACTGGATTGATACCTTGGTTCTCAAAAACTGAGGGAAATACTTACGCTACTTTGCTGCATCATCCTCTCCTCTTCGGGGAAATCCAACGCAGTGCTTAAGAGGTAGCAGTGTTTCACTTCCCGGACACGCGGCTAGATCGTGTAGTAGTAGCGTTTCTAGTACACGAACATGTTGGTAGACTGGTTTATTATATTGACATTGTAGGAAGTGAAAAATGAGTTGTTAAAATAAAAACTATGTATTGATTGTGAGAAGGTCTCATTACGTGACCACTTCAACATGGTGTTATTTTCTGAAAGTACTATGCCAATGTTTTCAAGTATGTACTTTACAAATTGAATGGACGAGCATGTTTTCGAAGGGGGAAGTGTGTTTGGTTTGAGTGAGGTAGGGTGTAGATTCATTTTTCTGTCACCATACAAGTTTGTGTTAAATTTTTGTTGGTGTACGGAACTAGGGGCTCTACTTTGCACCCCTTTACCTGTGCACGGGCAGTCAGAGCCGTGCCCGCGGCCGCACTTAGCAGGGTAGTGGAGGGAGGCTGAAGCCACAAGACGATCAAAGCAATGCCAAGACAGAGACACGAGAGAGCAAGAGGGCGAGGTGGACTCCCCTGGCAAGACCCTTGCCGGGGCGGCCTCCGCAGCCCCGGCAAGAGCCTTGCTGGGGCAACTTGCCCAACACCAACGAAGCGCGCCACCCTTGAGCCCGAGGTTTCCAACACCATCAACCATGTTGGAACCAGGGCTTAGGAGGCACCTTCATGGTGGCATGCAGATCTTTGTGAAGATCATTAACACACGAGGTCGGAGGAGGACCAGAAGACAGCGATCGTCGGCACGATCCCTGCCGAGGAAACCCACAAGGCCTCCAGCAAGATCCTTGCCAGGGACGACCATAGTGCCTCGGCAAGACCCTTGCCGGGGCCCCAGCAAGACCCTTGCCGAGGACATCAGCAAGGTCGCGGCCAGGCCCGCGCCCGCCAAGGCTCCACCGCCATTCCCATGTAGCTGCCAGCCCAGCCAACCAAGCAAGCACCTGCATTGCGACGTACGGCCCTGAGACTAGCTCAGCAAGCACCTGTGTGGTGGCATGGAGATCTTCGTGAAGACGCTGCCACTGCGCCAGCTCAGCAGGCAGCCAGCCTACATGGCGCTACCCGCCTCACTCGCCTGGATGCATGTCGAAGCAAGGCAAGGCGGCAACAAAGCGAGGGGACACCTAAGGGCCGCATTTAATGCGTCTTGTCCCGTAATGACGGGCGATAAGCATAGCTACTGTACTCTTTCCACCACCTGTGTGCCACTGTGGCGCCTCCTTCAACTATAAAAGGAGGCCTGAAGCGTACTGGAGGGGGATTCGCTCTTTTGAGCAAGCCACGCACGATAGCTAGCTCAAGAACACTGAAATACACACCAAAGAAGGACTAGGGTATTACGCGATCCCCGCGGCCCGAACCTGGGTAAATGACCTTTGTGCTGGCTCTTAGTCCCTCTCTTCTCACAACCCCGTGCCCGCCGACCACAGTAGGGATTCCGTTGATCCCATAGGTGTCGTTCCCATCGACATCTTTGGCGTGCTAGGTAGGGGGGCGCAGCTGTGAGAATCTGGTTTGGCAGCTAGTCTAGCATCTCTTCATCGCCATGGTTTCCAAGGAAGAAGGCGGTAGAACGGGCGGCATCACTTACGAGTGCAGTGAGCGCTCGCGCAACGACAGAAAAGCTAAGTCACACAAACACTTTCTACGATTCTTTTTATATAAGGATATTCTCCTTGGAGATCTTTCCCTCTGTATACAAAACCTGCATGCAATGGGGCCCTTCCACAATTGGCAACGCCTTTGTTCTGTTTCGAGTCCGCTCAACAGTTCAAGCGGCTGCGTCGAGAACGGCAGGGTAGCCTTCCGCTATTAGAAATGCTCTCGTTCTATCTCGAGTTTGCTCGACAGCTCGAGCGGCCACGCTGAAAACGGCAAGGTGGTTCGCCTGGCAGCACGCACACCCGACAGGCTATTGGGGATCCATCCTCGAGGCACCGTGGCATGGGTTTACGCGCCAGCAAGCCTACCCAATTAACGTAGGGTGGATATACAGAGAAAGATCAAATTGGAAAATAACATGCATTGTTTCAAAAGTACTACAGAGTTATGTTCCATCAATTGTTGCTATGGTTCTAAGTAAAGATATAAATTGTCTTTGTCGTGAACCTGCAACGGCGATGAGAAACGGGGTTCCTAGTTTCGGCGCTAGCCCTCCACCCTCTCGATTACGTCGACGCGGCAGATGATGGGCTTGATGTGCTCCCTGAGCAGCGCGAGGTCCATGTCCTCCGGCAAACTCTCTAGCGCGGCGTCGAAGTCGAGGTTGGGGTACCAGTACGCCACCTTGGTGAGAACCCTGGTCAGGGCACCCTGGCAAAGCAGCCGGGACTCGTTGGCCAGAGAGCTCGCTCTATTAGAGCGAAACTACTCCAGGGCTCCAAGAACGCCCTCGAAGAATAGGGTCAGCTTGGCGTTGGGGCTCACGTTTGGCTCTGGGGTGTACCTCACATTCGACATCCCCATAGCAGCCAGTTTCTCGGTGATCCTGTTGGCGACGTCGGCGAGGCGGCTGAGCCAGAGGTTCTCGCCCTTCACGAAATCCTCGTGGTTGGCGGTGTCGTTCTTCCGCAGCTGCCTCTTTGTCTCTAGGTTCTTAGTCAGGGTCTCCTCCTAGGCCTTGACCTCCGAAAGTGTCCCCTCAAAACCCTCCAGCTTCAGCTTCAGGTCCTTGATGGAGTGGTTGGAGCGAGTGAGCAGCTCGGCCTTGTCGAAGACTGTAGCCTGCGCATCCGTGAAGGCGCAACTGACCGTGTCCTTCTCCTTCGCCAGCTGCTAGGCCCTGTTCTTCAAGCCATCCCACTCCGCCTCCAGCTCCTTCACCTTGTCGCCGTGGGCCAGAGCTTGATCATCAAGTGCTTCTTTGTGCTTCTTCTCCAGCTCCCGGGTCCGCTGCACGACGAGCTTCTCGACCTCCTTGTCCTTGCCGCGGAGTGTGTCGGTGAGCGCCGCCTCACGAGCGACGAGGTCCTCCTCCTAGGAGTTCAGCTCGGCCTGGCACTGGGACCGGGTGGTGTCGGCCTTGGTAGCCTCTTCCCTTGCCGCCTCCTGGGCCTTCTTGATGTTGGCCTGCTTCAAAAGGACCTCCTGCTTGCGCTCGGCCAGCTGGCCTTGGGCGGCCTTTAGCTCTTCATGGGCCTGGCGGAACCAGGCCTCCGCCTCGGTGATGCGCTCTTCGAGATTCGCCTCCACCTTGCCCGCCGCCACTTCCCTGGACTTCGCCTTGTCCAGTCGGGCGCGGTGGAGAGCCTCCTCCTGGGTGCCGCCACCACCGACGCTCGGTTCGTCGACAACCTCGAGCCCGGCAGCGGCGAGCACCTCATCGTCAAACACCTCCCCCTCGGCCGGCACCCTGGTGCCCACCGTCCCTGGAAGGTGGACGGACAAGTCGTCGCCCACCTTCAAGTACCTGCTTGAGCCAGAGGCAGCAGAGGGGGAGGGTTGATCGTCAACCACCTCTTCCTCGGCAGCAGCCTTGCCGGCCTCTTCGGCAGGCCCCTTGTCGGCCTCCTCGGAAGCACCCTTGCCGCTCTCTTCGGCAGACCCCTTGGCAGCGTTCCCAGCAGCGGTCCTGGAGGCCTCCTCGGCGGCGATCTTGTCGGCCTTGGCCTTGGTGTCCTTCGCAACCTCCGTGATGATGGTGTCGACGTCCTCCTGGTCCGCCAAGAGAGGATCTGGATGCCAGAAAGGAGAATGAGGCAAGGCTAAGATCAAGGTTCGAAAAAGAAAGAAGGAAAAGCAGGAACAGAAAGCAGGTGACTTACCCATGCCGGGCTGAGAAGAAGTGGCCCCCTCCCTGCCAACATCTATTGTTGGGATGGAGCCGCCAGTGCCCAAGTCCTCCTCCTCCTCCATGCGCATGGGCTTGGTGCTCGGTGCCCTTGCCGGGGACACCCCTCGGGGAGGTGTGGTCGATGGGGGTGTGTTGTTGGGGGTGGCCCTCGGTGGCTCCTCCTGCTGCCGTCCTCCTTCTACAGCCACGACTACGTCAGTGCCAAAAGATCGTACCCCGGCGCACGTTGATGAGGAGTAAGTGGTGGACGCACGCTGGGGGCTGAGCTCGGGGTTGCGCCGGGGGCTGTTGTCCAAGCTGATCTCCACCACCGGCGTGTGCGAAGCGCCCGCTGGGGGCTGGTCGCCCGCCGACGCCCTGGCCCTCTTAGCCACCCTCTAGGCCAACGTCTCCCTGTCCCTGCGGAGATGAAAGCAAGTCATGAAAAGTAGCATAGTCTGAAAGAGTGGAGGTGAAGAAGGGTGGGCACTTACTCCCGCCTCCTCTGTCGCTGCCTTCCTTTTCCTCCTCGGGCTGAGAGACCCAAAATCAAAGACGACCTCTGGGTCGACGTCTGCGAGAGGAGGGGACGGGGATGGAGTCCGACAATGCTTGGACGAAGAAGAGGCGATCGCCTTCTTCTTCGCCACCGTGGTCTTCGCCGTCTTTTTCGCCTTCGCGGCCCTTGTCTGGTGAACAGACTCCCCCTAGGCCTTGCCGCGGTTCGGCCCTCTTGGACCGGACCGGCTCGCCAAAGCTGGCCCACCACAGGACGCGTCCTCTCCCCGTTGCCGGAGGGATGTCGACCTCGGCCTCCTCCTCGGTCGACTCCTCGACCACCTCCTCAACAAGGGGGACCCTGATGTTGGCGCTGCTGGCCTCCCCAGCAGCCCCCGCCCACTGGGCAAGCTCCCTCTCCTCTGCGGCCGCGCCATCCTCATCCTCCATGCTGCCAGCGCTGCCACCCTCCATGGCAAGCTGCGCCTCCGCCGCCCTGGCGGCGCTGTAGTCGATCTTCGCCTGGGTGGTGTCTTCGACGAGCAGCGGCTCGTCGTGGTCGTAGCCCTCCAAGAAGTTGTCGAAGAATCCCTGCACCTCATGTGCCGGGGGCTTGACCCAAGACGGGTCAAGGCCGTGTGCATTGAAGACTAGCATCATCTCAAGAATGGCGGTCTGGCACGTGTTGTTGCTGAGTGGGAACACGCCCAGCGGCAACCCAAACAGGGGCCCCTTGATGACCTTGCCGGCCTTCACGGCCCTGCCGGTCCTCTCCACCCTCCCGTCGGCGAACACGTTAAGCTGGAGGAGCCTCTGGCAGAAATGGGCGTGTCCCAGCACCGTGAAGTTATTCTTCAGGCCAGGGCGGAGCCTCATGATGTCGGCCGCGTTCCTGAAATCCCAGGCCGGCCGCCCCTTGTTGTGCAGTGGGGGGATTCTACGGCGGATGAAGTCCGCCCCAATCATCTCCAGGGTGAGCTCGGCCGTGGTGAGGTGATGGATCCTGGTGGTGGCAATCGAAAGCTTCGCGTCGTCGGCGTCGACGTCGCTCCAGTTCTCGCCACGGGTCGGCGGACTCTGACGCACCCGGCAGAACTTCAGCGGGTTCTTCTCGTCGATCCAACACCATCGACCCTGCCACTCCTCCCACCTCTCCCTGTGGGCACCCTTCGGATACGTGCCTATCCCTTGGACCCTCGGGATCCAGGAGATGCTTCCGGAGAGGGCGCCCCCTAGCTGGAGGCGGGGGGAGAAGTAGTGGCAGAAGAGCGCCGTGCTGGGAAGCACCTTGATGAAGCCCTCACAGAGATGGGCAAAGATCGCCATGCACGCCACGACGTTCAGCGTGAGGTCTAGAAGGCGGAGACCGAATGTGCGCATAACATCATTGAAGAAATCAGAGAAAGGGAGGAAGATCCCGCAGGAGAATAAATCGACGAAGAAGGGGTACCAATTCGGGCCGGCCTTGACGCAGTCGGTTGGGATGACGCGCGTGGTAGGGTGCCCGTCATCTCCGCCACCCACAGAGGCCTGAAGAAGTCCTTGAGGTGGAATACGTCGACCGATGATGGGGAGAAGTAGGCGAACCGCGCCTCCGCACTGCCGCCTCGTTCTTCGGCGCCTCTTTCTCCACGACATCCTTGGCCGCCCCCTTGCCCTTGCCAGTCTTGGGCGGCATGGCGGCTGACAGAAGGCAAGGGATCGAAAGCAATGGGGGTGCAGCAGTGACAAGTAGAGGCGAGGTCGAGGAGGAAGAAGATGGGGACAGCGGTGCCGAGATTAAAGAAATCACAGAGGGTAAATGAGCAGCGTGCCCATGATTATTCCTTTTTATAGGGAAGGCGCGGGCCGCGTCTTTACCATTTACTACGACGTGACGCCTGCATGCAGCAGGCGCCCCACGCATGCCCCCCACGTCACACACGACCCTCGACGTCGTGAATTCAACACGAGTTGTGGGGAAGCGCAGTGGACGAAGGAGTTACTCTGGTAAAAATTGGCCCCGTCTGCCCGCGCACTGTTCTGGGCCTAGCCCAACAATGCGTCGCGCTTTTGTGTGGCCCAGGCCCTAGGGCTCCTATCAGTGTACAGAAGTAGGGGCTCTACTTTGCACCCCTTTACCTGTGCATGGGCAGTCAGAGCCGTGCCCGCGGCCGCACTTATCAGCGCAGAGGAGGGAGGTCGAAGCCACAAGACGATCAAAGCAACACCAAGACAGAGACACGAGAGACCAAGAGGGCGAGGTGGACTCCCCGGCAAGACCCTTGCTGGGGCGGCCTCTGCAGCCCTGGCAAGAGCCTTGATGGGGCAACTTGCCCAACACCAGCAGAGCGCGCCACCCTTGAGCCTGAGGTTTCCAACACCATCAACCACATTGGAACCAGGGCTCTGGGGGCACCTTCATGGTGGCATGCAGATCTTTGTGAAGACCATTAACACACAAGGTCAGAGGAGGACCAGAAGATGGCGATCCTCGACACGATCCCTGCCGAGGAACCCACAAGGCCTCCGGCAAGATCCTTGCCAGGGACGACCAAAATGTTGTGGCAGGACCCTTGCCGGGGCCCCGGCAAGACCCTTGCGGAGGACATCAGCGGGGTCGTGGCCAGGCCCGCGCCCGCCAAGGCTCCACCACCGTTCCCATGCAGCTGCCAGCCCAGCCAGCCAAGCGAGCACCTGCGTGGCAACATACGACCCTGAGACCAGCTCAGCAAGCACCTGCGTGGTGGCATGCAGATCTTCGTGAACATGCTGCCACCGCACCAGCTCAGCAGCCCGCCAGCCTACATGGCGCTGCCCGCCTCACTGGCCTAGACGCGTGTCGAAGCAAGGCGACGCGACAACAAAGCAAGGGGACACCAAAGGGGCACATTTAATGCGCCTTGTCCTATAATGACGGGCGATAAGCATAGCTACTGTATCCTTTCCACCTCCTGTGTGCCACTGTGGCGCCTCCTTCAACTATAAAAGGAGGCCTGAGGCGTACTACAGGGGGCTTCGGCTGTTTTGAGCAAGCCACGCACGATAGCTAGCTCAAGAACACCGAAATACACACCAAAGCAGGACTAGGGTATTACGCAATCCCCGCGGCCTGAACCTAGGTAAACAACCTTTGTGCTGGCTCTTAGACCCGCTCTTCTCACAACCCCCACTACTAGGAAAAGGGCTATAGATAATATGGACATTAATGGCGCACCAGACATGTGGTGCGCCACTACTATATAACAGTGGCGCACCATGTGTTGGTGTGCCATTAGTGTGATGGACACTAATGGCACACCAGACATGTGGTACGCCACTACTATATAGCAGTGGCGCACCATGTGTTGGTGCGCCACTACTAACAAACTTTTTTTTATTTTTCCAAAAATACTAATGGCGTACCAGGGCACAGTGCGCCATTACTAATTCAAACTAGTAATGGCGCACCACTCACCTCGTGCGCCACTAGTAACATTTTTTTGCAAAACTACTAATGGCGCACCACCAGCTGGTGCGCCATTAGTAACCAGGGTTACTAATGGCGCATTTGTAGGTGGTGCGCCATTAGTAACCTGGGACCAGCTAGATATTTTGGACAACCACCTACCACACTCACTTTCCCCACTTCATTCTCTCCACCTCCTCGTCCAAGCTTGTCTCGGCTGCCTCCTCCTCCTCACCTCATTTGCACCATAGATTCATCCAAATTAAGTGGTTAAATTACCTTTTTTTGATAGGTAAGTAAGGGGAAAGCTTTCTTTATGTTGTAGATCTACTTTTTTTCTCCCTCCAACAACGTGCACATGCACTTTTTATGGCCTAGCTAGATCTATGTATGTTTGTGGTGTTGCATATATGTTTGTGTTTGCAGGTACCGGTATTTGAAATGCGATAGTTGCCAATATTTTGCCGGAATGTTGATTCATTTTTGTTTCGGCGAGAATTTGGCACTATGCATTATTTTTGGTCCTATTTTTAGGCAAAGTCATGCCAATTTTTTTCTTGGTTCTAAAATATCGTTTTGCTCTACCCCGCAGGCGACCATGGTCCGCACGATGACCGAAGGCATCGTGAATAGGTTTTTGAGCTCCATGAAGGCCGAGATGCTTCAAAAGAACGAGACGGAGATAAGATGTCCGTGTCGAAGATGCAAGCTGAGGAGCCTTATGGACCCGGATTCCGTACAGGTGCGGGCTCACCTGCTCTTGCGTGGTTTCATGGATGGCTATCGGTGGCAAGGTGATGAAGATGATTATGAAGTCGTCCATGGGGGCCGGGCAAGAAATGAGGAAGGGCAGCAATACAACCGCAGCGAGGGCGGGCGAGAAGACGAAGAATCTCCAGGACAAGTTCACAAAGTAGATGCAATACACAGTGATCATGTAGAAGATGTCGGACATGATGATGAGGAAGATGCCGGAGCAGATGAAGGGCATGATCATGAAGATGAAGATGCTGGAGCAGACGACGATGGACCATCGATGGGCTGGGTGCAGGACCCTCATATTTAAGAGCTGCTTCTCAAGCAGACGGATAACGCAAGGGCTGCCGCCCGAGAGAAAGCCAAGCTGGATCCACTAGAGATAGATGCGGTTACTCCATTGTATGAAGGATGTAGGCCCGAGGATACCCGCCTGAAAGTAACGCTCATGGCTCTGGAGATGAAGGTAAAACACAAAATGACCGGCGCATGCTTTGACGAGAACATGTCATTATGGCACGAACGTCTTCCCAAGGGGAACAAGTGCCCGACCAGTTTCGAGGAGGCAAAGAAAATCGTGTGTCCTCTGGATTTACCGCACGTGAAATATCATGTGTGCATGAACAATTGCATCATTTATCGGGACGAGCACGCGGAGTCTACCATATGTCCGGTGTGCGGTGTCACTCGATACAAGAAGAGGAAGAAAGCTCCTCGAAAAGTGGTGTGGTACTTTCCGATCACTCCTCGTCTGCGGCGGTATTTCGTGGACCCTAACATAGCAAGGCTCCTGCATTGGCACGCGGATAGGGAGGAGAAGAAGCGAGAAGATGACGCAAATGATCCGGAGATAAATAAAAAAGACAAGATGCTGAGTCACCCTAAGGATGCGAGCCAGTGGCAAGCATTGAAATTCGAACACCTAGAATTTGTGAACGATCCAAGGAACATCATGCTGGGCGCGAGCATCGATGGAGTCAATCTGTTTGGCAGCCAGAGAAGCACACATAGCACCTGGCCTGTGTTTGTGTGGATGTACAACTTTCCCCCTGGTTGTGCATGAGAGGAAGTACATTCACATGAGTATGCTAATTGAAGGGCCAAAACATCTAGGGAATGACATCAATCTGTATCTGGGGCTGCTGAAAGAGGAGCTAGACACGCTGTGGAAAATGCCAGCCAATACGTGGACGCCGCGGAGAAAGAATATTTCCCTATGAGAGCCGCACTGCTCATGACAGTGCAGGACTATCTCGGTTACAGATATGTCGCGGGGCAGGTGGTCCATGGATTTTCTGGATGCGTCAGGTGCATGGATGACACAACGTATCGCCAGCTAGATAGAGATCCCGAGTCTTCGAAAACCATGTTCATGGGACATCGAAGGTGGCTTCACGACGATGACTCATGGAGGAAACGCAAGGATCTGTTCGATGGTGAAACCAAACCCCGAAGAAGCCCACGTACGAGTAGCGGCGAGGAAATAGATGAGCTGTTGAAAAATAGGAAAGATTGCCCACTGCCGGGAAAGAAGAAAAAGGCGCCAGAGCCGGGAAAGAAGCGAAAGGTGCCAGTGCCGCTGCTGAAGGTATGGAAAACGAGGTCTGTTTTCTGGGACTTGCCGTACTGGAAGATCCACCATGTGCCTCACAGCCTTGATGTCATGCATATCATGAAGAACGTGTGCGAGAGTCTGCTTGGTACCCTGCTCAACATGCCAGAGAGGACCAAAGATGGGCCGAAAGCAAGGGCAGACTTGAAATCAATGGGCATCAGGGAGGAGCTTCACGCTAATGATGATGATGATGAGGTGAAGTAGGACACGGAAAGTCGTCGCAAAGGCAAAAAGGCCAAGAAGACCAGAAATGACTTCCCTCCCGTGTGCTTCACTCTATGTCAGGAGGAGATCGATCAGTTTTTCACCTGCCTCGTAGGAGTAAAACTTCCTTACGGTTACGCGGGGAAGATAAGCAGATACCTAGACTCAGCGAAGTAGAAGTTCAGCAGGATGAAGTCTCACGACTGTCACGTGCTGATGACGTAGATACTTCCAGTTGCAATTCGTGGAATCATGGACGCACACGTCCGTGAAACGCTATTTGGCCTATGCAACTTTTTCGACGTCATCTCTCGGAAGTCGGTTGGCGTGGGGCAACTCAGAAGGCTACAGGAAGAGATTGTGGTGATACTATGCGAGCTTGAGATGTACTTCCCACCCGCATTCTTCGACATTATGGTGCATCTGCTGGTCCATATTCATGGAGGATATCATCCAACTCGGGCCGATTGCCGGTGTCAAAAGCGGCAGATCTCGGGTAGGGGGTCCCGATCTGTGCATATAAGGCTAATGGTAACAGGAGGCAAGGGACATGATGTTTTACCCAGGTTCGGGCCCTCTCGATGGAGGTAAAACCCTACTTCCTGCTAGATTGATCTTGATGATATGAGTATTACAAGAGTTGATCTACCACAAGATCATAGAGGCTAAACCCTAGAAGCTAGCCTATGATGATTATGATTGTGTCTCTAAGGACTAAACCCTCCGGTTTATATAGACACCGGAGGGGGCTAGGGTTTACACGAAGTCGGTTACAAAGAAGGAAATCTAATATCCGGATCGCCAAGCTTGTCTTCCAGGCAAAGGAGAGTCCCATCTGGACACGGGACGAAGTTTTGAGTCTTGTATCTTCACGGTCTAACAGTCCGGCCAAAGTATATAGTCTGGCTGTCCGGATACCCCCTAATCCAGGAACCCTCAGTAGCCCTTGAACCAGGCTTCAATGACGATGAGTCTGGCGCGCAGTTTGTCTTCGACATTGCAAGGCGGGTTCCATCTCCGAGTACTCCAACGCAGATTGAGGATTGTGTCCAGCTTTGCGAGATAATTTCCGCACACCACCGTAGAGAGCATAACACTTCATAAATCTGATCTGATGATAATTTTTCTTACGGGGAGCCCTTACACCGTGGCCTGTCCAATATGAACCGGTTTCCTTGGCCTGCCTCGACACACGTTGCGAGGAGGTTTTAATGGCACGCCCTGCCAAAGCAGAGATCATGTTCCTCTTATCATGGGATCCACCATTTATACGGGCGCGTGCAACCCCATGATGCCTATAGGTATGACTCCGTGTTTTTAGGTAAGTCCCAAACGGTTACGCTGAGGACGCTTGATATTCACCCTCTTTATAAAGGGGCCAAGGCCTATCCCTCTTTTCTACCACGCTTGCGCCTTTTCGCATCTCGAGTTCTAACACCCGAAGCCCAAGCTCAAGCACTTCGGATCTTCAATCAGGTCCGGATCCAACCTTCAAGGTCGGTGAATGGCCTCTTCGGTCACAGAGGAGGACATCGCAAAGCTTACGGAGGTCAGATATCTGACCGCCGACATCAAGCACATGCTTCCTGCTCTAGGGCAGGTCATCCCTACTCCCGATCCCAACGAGAGCGTCGTATTTGTTCCTCACTTCCTCCACGGCTTAGGCTTCACCCTTAATCCCTTTGTGAGAGGGCTCATGTTCTATTACGGGCTAGATTTTCATGATCTAGCTCCGGACGCCATCCTTAACATCTCGTCGTTCATCTTTGTGTGCGAAGCTTTTCTCCACGTCACCCCGCACTTCGGCTTATGGCTCAAGACCTTCAATGTGAAGCCGAAGATGATTGAGGGGAGACATGCGGAGTGCGGAGGTGCTGTAATAAGCAGGAACACCGATGCCCCATGGCCAGAGGGCTCCTTCCCAGAGGTGTCCAATCTATGGCAGCGGAGTTGGTTTTACGTCACGGCTCCCAGAGGCACAAAGTGTGTGGCTGCCCCTGACTTCCGTTCGGGCCCTCCGCCTCAACTGGCGTCATGGGCCAATGTAGGACGGGATTGGGGGCCTGCTAATGATGTAACAACATTGCAGAGCCGCATCCGGGAGCTTCTTGAGAGGGACATTAGCCTTGTCAGCATAATTCAGGTAATGCTAGTCCGACGGATGTTGTCGTGCAAACTCCGGCCTCTCCGGATGTGGGAGTTCAATACGGAATGTCCGCGGACTATTTTGCACTTCTTCGACATGACGCTCGAAGGGATGTGTAAGTTATTCTTCGGACCACAAGTAAAGTGTCCGGACACCATCGAGGATGCGGGCCTGAGCTGCAACTGCCCAGATACCCAAGTAAGTAACCCAGAAACCGAACACTTCGTTTATATTTATCATAACATTACTCTGAGAATCCTCTGTGGCCAGGAATGGCTCAGCAAGGCAGAGAGAATCAGGTGTCCGGCGCCACTTCCCGAACGCTCGCCTAGTCCTGCCATAGCCAAGATGCTTGGTCGTGTACTAAGTAAAGTGCCCTCGGGGAAAGACGAAGGGAAGAACAGAGAAGTAGAACTTCACACACTGCACATCCAAACCGGGGGAATTGCTAGCTCCCCAAAGGAGGATAGTCAGAGAGGGGAATCTAAGGTCTCTTCCCCTCGCGGGAAGAACAGGGCCGCCTCCGAAGACTTGGAGACGGAGGTGCCCAGAGAAGGGAAGAAAACTTCACCAAGGGGCCCTGCCCGAAGGGCGTCTTCACCGCGCCATGCCCGCAAACGGGCCAGCCCTCAGCCGAGCTATAAGTCAATCGTAAATGCAAAGCTAGTGCTTCGTCCTCCGAGAATAGTAACCAGGATCCATTCTTTGCAGTCCGGCTAGAAGCTCTTCTTGACAAAGTTCGTCTTCGGGGGATCTCCTTCCGGAGATGATGGAGAGTGAAACCCCACCAGCCTCTCCGCCCCATGGGGCGGGCGACCCTGAGGTGTCATCATGGACGAGTCCGGATTTGCTGAGGCCAGAAGCTAGTGCTTCGGCCGCCCTAAGCCCGGAGCATTCGGCTCCCACGGGGGGCGATAAGAACAGTCCGACGCAATTCGGCAACCGGCCGAACACGTGCTACGTCTTGAGCTTGCGTTGGTTTTCCTTGAAGGGGAGAGGGTGATGCAGCAATAGTAGCATAAGTATTTCCCTCAGTTTTTGAGAACCAAGGTATCAATCCAGTAGGAGGCTCCTCAAAAGTCCCACGCACCTACACAAACAAACAAAGAACTCACAACCAACGCAATAAAGGGGTTGTCAATCCCTTCACGGCCACCTACGAAAGTGAGATCTAATAAAGATAGTATGATAAGATAAATATATTTTTGGTATTTTATAATATAGATATAAAAAGTAAAGATGCAAATAAAAGTAGATTAGAAGCAAATATGATAAGAGATAGACCCGGGGCCATAGGTTTCACTAGTGGCTTCTCACAAGATAGCATAAGTATTACGGTGGGTGAACAAATTACTGTCGAGCAATTGATAGAAAAGCGAATAGTTATGAGATTATCTAGGCATGATCATGTATATAGGCATCACGTCCGTGACAAGTAGACCGACTCCTGCCTGCATCTACTACTATTACTCCACACATCGACCGACTCCTGCTTGCATCTAGAGTATTAAGTTCATAAGAACAGAGTAACGCATTAAGCAAGATGACATGATGTAGAGGGATAAACTAAAGCAATATGATACAAACCCCATCTTGTTATCCTCGATGGCAACAATAGAATACGTGCCTTGCAACCCTTACTGTCACTGGGTAAAGACACCGCAAGATTGAACCCAAAGCTAAACACTTCTCCCATGGCAAGAAAGATCAATCTAGTAGGTTAAACCAAACTGATAATTCGAAGAGACTTGCAAAGATAACTCAATCATACATAAAATAATTCACAGAAGATTCAAATATTATTCATAGATAAACTTGATCATAAGCCCACAATTCATCGGATCTCGAGAAATACACCGCAAAAAGAGTTTACATCGAAGAGATCTCCACAAGAGAGGGGGAGAACATTGTATTGAGATCCAAAAAAGAGAGAAGAAGACATCTAGCTAATAAATATGGACCCGTAGGTCTGTGGTAAACTACTCACAACTTATCGGAAGGTAAAGGATGTTGATGTAGAAGCCCTCTGTGGTCAATTCCCCCTCCGGCAGAACACCGACGAAGGCTCGAAGATGGGATCTCGCGGATACAGAAGGTTACAGTGGTGGAAATTGTGTTTCTTCTGCTCTCTGGATGTTTTCGGGGTACGTAGGCTTATATAGGAGGAAGAAGTACGTCGGTGGCTGCCTGAGGGGACCACGAGACAGGGGGGCGCGCCCTATGGGGGGCGGCGCCCTCCTATCTCGTGGGAGCCTTGGCTGCTTCTTGACTTGCACTCCAAGTCCTCTGGATCACGTTCATTCTAAAAATCGCGCCCCCGAAGGTTTCATTCCGTTTGGACTCCGTTTGATATTCCTTTTCTTCGAAATACTGAAATAGGAAAAAAAACAGCAATACGGGTGGGCCTCTGGTTAGTAGGTTAGTCCCAAAAATGATATAGATGTGTAAAATAAAGCCCATAAACATCCAAAAGGGGTAATATAATAGCATGGAACAAGCAAAAATTATAGATACATTGGAGACGTATCAAGCATCCCCAAGCTTAATTCCTGCTCGTGCTCGAGTAGGTAAATTATAAAAAGAGAATTTTTGATGTGGAATGCTACCTAGCATAATTCTCAATGTAATTTTCTTTATTGTGGCACGAATGTTCAGATCCAAATGATACAAAATAAAAGTTCATATTAACATGAAAATGGTGGTACTTCAAGCATACTAATCAAAGTAATCATGTCTTCTGAAAATAACATGGCCAAAGAAAGTTATCCCTACAAAATCATATAGTCTGGCTATTGCTCTATCTTCATCATGCAAAGTATTTAGTCATGCAAAACCCCGATGACAAGCTAAGCAATTGTTTCATACTTTAATAATCTCAAACTCTTTCAACTTTCACGCAATACATGAGCGTGAGCCATGGACATAGCACTATATGTGGAATAGAATGGTGGTTGTGGAGAAGACAAAAAGGAGAAGATAGTCTCACATCAACTAGGCGTATCAACGGGCTATGGAGATGCCCATTAATAGATATCAATGTGAGTGAGTAGGGATTGCCATGCAACGGATGCACTAGAGCTATAAATATATGAAAGCTCAACAAAAGAAACTAAGTGGGTGTGCATCCAACTCGCTTGCTCACGAAGACCTAGGGCAATTTGAGGAAGCCCATCATTGGAATATACAAGCCAAGTTCTACAATGAAAAATTCCCACTAGTATATGAAAGTGACAACATATGAGACTCTTTATCATGAAGATCATGGTGCTACTTTGAAGCACAAGTGTGGAAAAAGAGATAGTAGCATTGTCCCTTCTCTCTTTTTCTCTCTTTTTCTTTTTTCTTTTTCTTTTTTTTTCTTTGGCCTTTCTCTTTTTTTCTTTTTCTTCTTTCTTTTTTTCTTTTGTAAACTCCGAAGTCTCATCCCGACTTGTGGGGGAATCATAGTCTTCATCATCCTTTCCTCACTAGGACAATGCTCTAATAATGAAGATCATCACACTTTTATGGATTTACAACTCAAGAATTACAACTCAAAGCTAGAACAAGATATGACTCTATATGAATGCCTCCGGCGGTGTACCGGGATATGCAATGAATCAAGAGCGACATGTATGAAAATTATGAAGGTGGCCTTGCCACAAATACAATGTCAACTACATGATCATGCAAAGAGCAATATGACAAAAGTAATGCGTGTCATATGAACGGAACGGTGGAAAGTTGCATGGCAATATATCTCGGAATGGCTATGGAAATGCCATAATAGGTAGGTATGGTGGCTGTTTTGAGGAAGGTATATGGTGGGTGTATGGTACCGGCGAAAGTTGCGCGGTACAAGAGAGGCTAGCAATGGTGGAAGGGTGAGAGTGCGTATAATCCATGGACTCAACATTAGTCAAAAGAACTCATGTACTTGTTGCAAAAATCTAGAAGTCATAAAAAACCAAAGCACTACGCGCATGCTCCTAGGGGGATAGATTGGTAAGAAAATACCATCGCTCGTCCCCGACCACCACTCATAAGGAAGACACTCAATAAATAAAATTGTGCTCCAACTTCATCACAAAGCGGTTCACCATACGTGCATACTACGGGAATCACAACCCTTAACACAAGTATTTTTCATAATCACCTCAACTAGCATGACTCTAATATCACTACCTCCATATCTGAAAACAATTATCAAGCATCATATTGATCATAGCATCCAATTCACTTTTCTATGATAGTTTTTATTATACCCAACTTGGATGCTCATCATTCTAGGACTAACTTTATGACCATAGCAAATACCATGATGTTCTAAAAGACTCTCAAAAAGATATAAGTGAAGTATGAGAAACTAGGAATTTCTTCAAAATTAAGACACCACCGTGCTCTAAAAGATATAAGTGAAGCACTAGAGCAAAAACTATCAAGCTCAAAAGATATAAGTGAAGCACATAGAGTATTCTAGCAAATTCTAATCAAATAGGCTTCTCCCAAAAGGTGTGTACAGCGAGGATGATTGTGGTAAACTAAAAAGCAAATACTAATGTAATACACGACGCTCCAAGCAAAACACATATCATGTGGCGAATAAAAATATAGCTCCAAGTAAAGTTACCAATGAACGAAGACGAAAGAGGGGATGCTTTCCCGGGGCAACCCCAAGCTTAGGCTTTTGGCTATCCTTGAATATCTTGGGGTGCCTTGGGCATCGCCAAGCTTAGGCTCTTGCCACTCTTTATTCCATAGTACATAAAAGCTTTACCCAAAACTTGAAAACTTCACAACACAAAACTCAACAGGAAATCTTATAAGCTCCGCTGGAGCTAGAAAACAAAACCACCACATAAGGTACTGTAATGAACTATTTATTTATTTATTTTTGTGTTAAACCTAATGTATTACAACTTCTCTATGGTTTATAAACTATTTTACTAGCCATAGATGCATCAAAATAAGCAACCAACACATGAAAAACAGAATCTGTCAAAAACAGAACAGTCTGTAGCAATCTGTAACTAACGCAAACTTATGAAACTCTAAAAATCCTACAAAAATAGGAAGTCCTGGGAAATTTGTTTATTGATCAGCAGAAAAAAGAATCAATGCAAAATCACGTTTCTGTGATTTAACGAAATTATATTCGTGCGCGCAAAGTTTCTGTTTTTCAGCAGAATCAAATCAACTATCATCATAGGTTATCCTATAGGTTCTACTTGGCACAAACACTAATTAAAAGATAAAAACACATCTAAACAGAAGGTAGATGCAAGATTTATTACTAAACAGGAGGAAAAACAAAAAACATAAAGAAAATTGGGTTGCCTCCCAACTAGCGCTATCATTTAACGCCCCTAGCTAGGCATGAAAGCAAAGATAGATCTAACGGGTGCCATCTTTGGCACTTGGAGGGGAGGATCTTCTTTCTATGGCATTCATTCTTCTATTTAAGGTAAGCACATGGCTATTAATGGAATAAGTAAGATTAAGCATGTTAGAGAAGACAAATAAGACACCACATTCTTCCACATAAGTTAAGATAATATGCATCGTTGATCAATAATACTTACGGCTGAGATTAGAAGATATTACGTTACGTGAAAAAAGTTATATATGTGCAGCCAACACGTGCAAGGTGCATAAATAACAAGTTGGAAAGAGCCAACTAAGAAAAACAGCCCCCGGCAAAAAAAAATTCCGCCGCAAAAAAAACACTAAGAAAAACAGAAAGAGAGATGCTGGATCGGCATGTACGCAAAACCTAAGCGAACAAAAAAAAATACAACTCTACCATGCTATCGTAAATAAAAATAGTTCGTTATTATGGTAAAAAATAAGTTTGTGATTGGCAAGCCCTGCTTTAGGTAGGACAAGATTTCTGATTGTTCCCGAATCCTGCTCACAAAAGAAATCATATCCCTTGCCATAAAAAGAAAACTGATCTCTGTACGCAAAAAAGAAAGAGGTAACGTTGATTGCAACTGAGGCAACATCCTCACGGCTTATTGGAGGAGATTCCATTGTAACCCAGATAATTCCATTGGACCTTCCAAAAAAAGCTAATTCCATTGTCTCCCCGCAAAACGGCAAAAAGAAAGAAGATTCATGCGGAGTCGTAGCCGTGACCTCCTCGGCAATCGTCACTTCCCTCCTTAGCCTCCTCCAACCGAGCGCAACACCGTCTCCCGTGTCGCCGCCGCTGAATCAATGACGGGATAGCTAGACTATGAGCATCATCAGCGAGGATTCATGCGGAGTCACAGGCGTGACCTCCTCGGCAGTCGTTACTTCCCTCCTTCGCCTCCCCCAACCGAGCGCAGCATCGTCTCCCCATGTCGCCGCCGCTGAATCAACGACAGGATAGATGCACTATCAGCATCATCAGCGGGGTTACAGTCGCCGTCCACCCTTTTTAGTTTCTCCCAAGGGAGTGTAACTTCTTTTCACCTGTCTAATTTGATTTGAAATTATCCAATTGGCACTGGCTAGCGTTGATGAAACATTTATTTTGTGATGTCAGGTTCTTCCATTTGTTACTTGGCAATCAAATTTTCTAGATACAGGTCTAAGATCATGCAGTGTGTACAACCTGATCTTGATGGCCGTGGATATCAACATCCATCTACGTCAGGTGATTATTAGTGGAGTAATTGGTTGTACCAGTGTTAGTTTTTTACTGTTGAATTGCTGATCTAAATCTAATACACTTCTATTCTTTCAGAAGTTAATATTGACTCGATTCCCTGTAGTAGATTGAGTGGCCTCTTCTCTCATGGTTTACTCTGATTTGTTCTTTAGGTGCTCTGCTCTTATTGTTCCTATGAATTGTTCCCTAAGTGCTCGAAGAAAAATCCAAGCTAAGCAAAAAAAATGTATCAGGTTGTAAGATGGAGTTGGAGGAGAATTTCCGCACCAGCTTGGACTCCTCGATGTTGCTCTGATTATATGGAGCACACAGATATATAAGAAGACAATCACTGAGGGGACGTCGATAATGTCCGGTCAGAATTAATTGTTAGATATGATCGTCAAGTGAGTAGCCTGGAGTGAGGTTTTCTTCAAGAAAGCGAAGAAAGGGCTTGAACGAGCGTTCCAATGAAATGATGGTTGCTTCGTCCAGTCCAACTTGGAGGCCACCTTACCACTGCTGGTAAAGGTGTGGGTTTTGTGATATGACGGGTCATGATGGCCACACCGGCACTACTAGGGAAAAGGCTAGCAGCAGCACGGGTTTAAGGTGTATCAGTAGCGTGGGCAGGCACGCTACCAATAAGGTGCTACAGCTATTTCTTAGCAGTAGCGCGGGCCCGCACGCGCTACTGCTAGGACAAATAGCTGCAGCGTTTGTTCAAGCCCACACTACTGCTAATGTAACTACTGGCAGCGTGTTTTCCGTCCATCGCTACTAGTATTCTTTTTTTATTTTTTTATTTTTAGTGTATTTACGCGCCATCATACAAATATTGGTACAATACCAGTTATGAGGTTTACATCATTATTTCCATAACAGTGTGTCAAATGAAGGTGGATTAGGTTCAAGTGGAGGCAATATGTGGTGCATGTCAAAAGCATACTACTAATCCAAACTTGATCTAGTTTGGACTAGTAGTACTTTCGATGTGCACCACATGTTGCCTCCACTTGAATCTAATCCGCAGGCACAAGCTATTTAATCATCATCATAGTCATTACCACCAACAGTATTTATTTATGACCAATAACAATAGCTAATAATAATCATCATAGTCATTACCACCAACACTAGCTATTTTATCATCATAGTAATAGTGTAGCACATCATCATCCTCAAACTCATTTCTAGCTAGCTAATCACTCCTGCTGCTCTCTCTTAGGTAAAATAACATAAAATTTTTTTGGTTCTCCTCCTTGATCAAGTTGGAGCATGCAGATGAACCTGTCTCCTAATCGTGGGTAGCGCATCCGTTTGTTGCCCCCTAGTACTTCTCTGCGCTCCCCCATCACATATTTGGTCCAGTTTTACACTATTAATCATCCCTCGCTAATCTTGAATGCACTAAAGTAATCTGTAGGATATCTTGGCCATAAGCTGATAATACTCATGGTACCTTTAGTCTCGATCCCATAAGGCACAACATTCATCGGGAGTCCCTGTTGAAGAACATCGTATGGTAACATACTTAGCAATGAAGTTTAGCTTCAAAAATAATGTATGGAAAAGATGCACTAAGGATAAATAGTAAGAATCTTACCATCCTTCCTAAATAGATGTGACCGTAGTTCATTATGAACACTATTGGTCGCACATTTTCAGCACTAACATTTCTAAATGCAGGAAGAAAATTTGTCTTGACAGTATCAAGATCCTCAAGCCATGAAACATAATGACTGAGCTCCTCGCAGTTGAGTTCAGCCCCAGGACAGTATACGGTCCTGTCTACCAAGCGCTGGACATGTTTGCTTGCACTGAAAAAAGCTGACAATACAAATTAGTTGTCAACTATTTTTGAATAAACAATATCAAAGACATAAATATGGTTGAGAAACTTACATAATGGTATAACTGGAGGCGTCTGCACATTGACCCAGATGTCGGTATTACCTTCAATATCATCTTCCGGACGAATATCAAAGGTGATAACCATATCAGGCTCAAATGCATAAGTCTTGCATAGTGCTCGCCATGTTTTGCATCCAAAATAGGTGTAGTCGTCTGAATTGTATAATTTTGCATGGAAAATATAACCATGCTCGGTCTTCAAGTAAACTTTCTTTTCCTCCGTAGTATGACTGAAACCTATCTTATCCAATACAAAAACTCTTGCATGGCAGGGGATACGCTATTAGAATAGTAAAAAAATAAGTTGAAGCAAATGAAGCAGATGTCATGCTTAATTACGAAAAAAGACTTGTCATTGTGACTTACTATATCCACTTCAAAGTTCTCGTCTAGCTTGATGCTGAAGCGCCTATCATCATCTAGGAAGATTCTGTCGCACAGGCCGCGTTCGTCTTCGCAGTATTTGCAAATACCGAAATCCTTTTCATCGTCAGACATTTCCTATGTTCATAGTTAAAACATTAATTGAAAATCGATCAAAGACAACTACCAGGATACTCAACAGACAAATCCGGGGCACTCGATATTTCCTACATATTCTGGCACAAGTCATGCCAAAATTCATGGAAAAATCCGGCATGACCTTTGCTAAAATAGGACATATCGAGCGCCTGAAATTTGCCGGAACGGAAATGAATCAACACTCCGGCAAAACATAGGCCACTTGGAGGTGTAACCTGCAAACATGACCGGCCACTTGGATATTGAGCAACACAAGATATACATTTAAAAATATCTTATAGGACTCAAATTAGCATGCATTCAATAAGCAAAAGTAAATCATCTCATGCGTCCGTACATCGTCAAATATTATCACTAATACATCACGAATAGTGTCATACATATAACATCACTAATACAACTAAAACCCTAGCACACGACGGGTATCAGCGCGGGCGGTGGACACCCACAGAGAAGCAACCATCACGGGATCATAGTTCCAGTGAGATCCCTGGAGAACCTGCCAGGTATTGGAGAACGACTTGTGCTCCAACACAAACAAGTAGCGATGGACGTGCGTGTCCTCCTCACTGACACGGTGACAGAACACCTCCGCGGAGTCCTCGAGCCTCTGGACCATCACTGGCCCACACGACCGCCACCAAAGAAGGTTCGGGTCAACGGCAGGCTGGCTCCTCACCAACCTGCGCCCCTCGGTAGGTAGCGCCTCCCAGTACCACCCCGGCGGAGCCCAGTCCCGGACATGGCCGAACTGGTCAAGTAGGTGTCGTGCTCTGCCAACTCGACGACGAGGATGAGGGATAGGCATCGTCCACGTCGAGGCGGGAAAAATTGATTTAACTAAAAAATAGCAACAAGTTCTTACTAACTAGTTCTATTAATTCAACTAGTTCTTACTAAAAAGAAACTTACTATAAATAAAAATATTCTAGTACCTAATTAGTACCTAGTTCTTACTAACTACTCTCTCCGTTCCGATTTACTCGTCGTGGTTTTAGTTCAAATTTGAACTGAAACCATGACGAGTAAATCAGAACGGAGGGAGTAATTAGTACCTAGGAACTACTGCCCTAATTACCATATAAGTATCCATTTTTAACTAGGGTTCGTACTACCTAATTAAATAGGGTTAATACTAATTGTAATTAACTAAGTAGCACTAAAAATAGCCTAGGGTTTATACTAACTAGCACTAAATAGCTAGGGTTCATACTAAGCAAACAAGAGGGATCGGAAGGGGAGAGTGCTTACAGAGGGCGGGGAGATAGATGGGGTCCGGGGAGACGGCGGCACCTAGGCGTGGCGAGGCGAGGTCAGGGGAGACGGCGGCAAGGCAGGGTCGGGGGAGACGGCGGCGAGGCGGGTCGAGGGAGAC
>NC_041391.1:165464612-165486519 GCF_002162155.2 Triticum dicoccoides | reverse complement strand
CGGCGGCGAGGCGGGGTCGGGGGAGACGGCGGCGAGGCGGGGTCGGGGGAGACGGCAGCGAGGCGGGGTCGGGGGAGACGACGGCGAGACGGCGGCAAGGCGAAGGCGACGAGGGGGAGAAGAGAGAGTGGGGAATTAGGGGAGGAGGCAGATCAGGAGAGGGAATCAGGCCGCGCGGGGGGTTAGGTGAAAATAGCTATAACAGTAGCGTGGGGGCTCAAAACGCGTTGCTGCTAAAATCCGTAGTAGTAGCGCTGTTTCTAGAAGGATGCTACTAGTATACCTAGCACGTCGGGAACGGTGTGGCAATTATAGTAGTAGCGCGTTCTGCCCCTGCCGCGCTACTGCTAAGCAGGTAACAGTAGCGCCATTTTATCAGACGCGCTACTGCGAAGTAGCAGTAGCGCCTCATTTTAACAAATGCTACTGGTAAGATTCTGTGTATAATGTTTTCCCTAGTAGTGCGGGGTGATAGGTGAGTCTCGACTGTAGCACCTCGCTGTGATTTGGTGGATGGCACGCGGGACTGGATGCTTTGAAATGTCATTAACTTGATTTTAGTCTCTTTAGTATTTGGATCCAAGCATGGATGAGGCTAACAAGTTTTATCCCACTACTTTTAGTCATGAGACTAAAACGTATCAAAGCACTCTCTCAAGCTGGTCATAGTGGGGAGTAACTTAGACTAGTGTCATGCATATGACACTAGTGTAAGTTACTACCTCCATAGTGCAAAGTAACATAGTAGTAGTATCATAGTTTGCTTCATTTATTATCTCATAGACTCATTTTGCCTCGGAAAGCGCTATGTTACAGTAACATATTATGTTACCACAAGCACCTATTTCCTCATTAAATAATTGCCACATGAGCAAAATTGTCTTGGGATGTGTTAAGTTACTACCTAAGTTACTCCCACTATGGCTAGCCTCAATATTGTGCACCGCGACCAAGGCGGAGAGGAAAACGAGAGAACTACGTAATTAATGCATGAGTTTAATTCGGGTAGTTTTGTAAAGTACGAGATACATTCCTCCAATCGCAAAATACCTTAGTTCATGATATTTGAGATTTGACCCTATAAACCAAAGGGGAGGGGGTACTGCACACGGTGTAGTCTTGTCACTTGTTTTTTTTTTTGAGCCGAATCTAGTCACTTGTTGAAATCTCTAGAAAGGCAAATACTCCTTTCCGGTTTACAGGTCTATACTACTCCCTCCGTCTAGGTGTGTAAGTCATCTTACAAAAACCAAATAGTCCCAAAACACTTAGGCGCGGTGCATTAACTTCTACCTTGTTTCTTGTTTCTTGACATACGTATCAACCAATAAGAGATGAGAGGTGTGCATGCTTTTAATGACTTTCAATGGCTAGTTCATTGCATGGAATGCTATTAATTAGCAAATAAACATTGGTGACCCCAGGAGGAAAGGGTGCTAAGCGCGTGGACCTATGCAGAATGAGTATCAACCAATGGATAATGGAGTTTAATTGTTAAACAATAGCAATTTTGTCTCATGCAAGAGCCTGGCTAGTACTCCAAGGAACCGTACCACGCGAGCGTTCGCAACTGCCACGTTCGGTTTGCACTTGGCTCTTCGCCTCTTCGAGAAGACGAACAATGATGTTACTCCTACTTCCACAGTATCGAATCCACTGTTGCATGTCCGTCCACCTCATGCGGGAGGGATAGCGTGTAGCGAAAGCTTCTACTTACTGCTCCTGCCTTTGCGTCCATGACAGGTGGGCCCAACAGGTAGTTGGCCCACCTGTCATGCAGCCAAAGGCAGGTGCAGTTAAGGCACCGGAGCTCAGTCCGCGAGGGAGAGGGCGTCGTAGTAATCAAATTTCTCGGGCTTGTACGAGTTGACGCGACACATCAAAGCACTGCATTTGATAAAACTCTTTTTACACATTTCAAATGGGCTACTTCGTATGTAGGAGTAGACATATTCTGCTTCGTATGTACTCCCTCCGTTCCAAAATATAAGTCTTTTTAGAGATTTCACTATGAACTTGAGTACATACGAAACAAAATGAGTGAATCTACACTCTAAAATATGTCTATATACATCCGTATGTAGTTTGTAGTGGAATCCCTAAAAAGACTTACATTTAGGAACGGAGGGAGTAGTCACTTGTTGCAATCTGTAAAAATACTTATATTTGGAAACATAGGGAGTACAACGCATGCATGCATGCCGTGACTTTCCTTTTGATACTTGCATGTGTTGATTTGATGCACCTTGCCAAATTTTGACTATAAATTTAACTAACCAAATTTTCATGCATGTCACAAAAAATCACGAGGCTGTTTGGATTGTGACTATGTTTGTCTTATGTTGCCACATTATTTTTCCCACACTTGCCACACTTGCCTAACCTAAGTTTCTCAAATTGTTAGACACACTTTGGCTTTCCTAAGGGAATCTTGCCATAATTTTTGTGTCTATGACATGTGGGGTTCACTGCTAATAAAAAAATTCTTGTCTTAGGTGTGGCTAATAAAAAAGACTTATATTTAGGAATGGAGGGAGTAGAAAATATAAATAATAATGCATGTTGGGGCAACCCACGTTTCCGCTAATTTTAGCCGTGGGCTTGTTCACAATTTTTACGAGCGGGTGGTTGTTCATTTAATGGAGGGACTTGTAGTACTACCAGACTTGAACGATACAAAGTGCGACCTGGCACACCATAACACCACTTGGAACAAGCAGGTAGCTATCTCAAAAAACAATCAACAACTAAAAAATCCGCGACCTGGCATGTAGTATAGTACACAATTTTAAACTATTGTTTTGATGGAGTGAAAAAGGAAAACTACCCCACTACTTATATATAGGCCGGAGCCTCCGCGCTTGCTTGCTAGGGATGCTCTATTCACGCACTCTCATCCTCTCTAGATCTAAACAAGATAGGGGTAGTAACCCTGTCTTTCTCCCTTCAAAAAACACAGGCTTTCTATCCTCACCGCTGGTTACAGATCCGGACGTATCACCCTCCGCCGGTGGAGGGGAGGAGGGGCAGCGTTTAGGCCATCGTCGACAGCGAGGGAGGAGACCCACTGCCGGCCGCACCATTATCTCTGACCGAGCGCCGGCGCGGGAGGTCCTCAGATCCCTTCGTCGTTGCCTGTGGGCGGATCCGGCCTCCCGCCGCCCACCTATCCACATCCCGACGACCTTCAGGTATATCTTTGTTCGAAACCGCCTTAGCTCTACTTCCCCAGCTCGCTACGTTGATGCATGTGCATCATTTTCTACCTCTCAGCCCCTCTCGATCGGATGGTCCAACGTCACCTTTTTTTTCTATTGTTAGTGGTAAAGCTACTTCATGGAGTCAAATCTTGTACTCCCTCCGTCCGAAAATACTTGTCATTGAAATAAAGTGGGGGTGGGGGAATTTAGTATGTACATCGGACTTGGTACAAACAGGAAGGAAAGGCGATGAAAGTAGTACAGACTGGTCATCCAACCGGTCTCTTGGTCGAAAAGGGGAATATAGGGGTAACACTATACACAGTGGTATGACCAGGACTAGATTTGCTATCCACACATAGGAGTAGGTGGCTAGAGTGAACAAAAATGGGACCAACCCAGATATGTTTCTTGGATGTTTGTTTCTCGGGGAAACAAACTATGAATCACCACTTTATGCCCCTGTTTACGTGCATGGTGTTGTACTGCTGGTGCACCCACTGTCCCATGCCCTTATACCAAATATTTAGGCTCCGGTCGGGATAAAGGGGCAGAAAACATAGGTCTTGATGAAAATAGAGGAATAGGAAAGGAATGTAGGTATAAAACTATGGAACAGCGAACCGGAGGAAACTCTCAAGAGAATGTGTTCGGATGGAGTATGAAATGTACAGATTTGTTTTTTTAGAGTAGCATGCTTGGCAGTATGAGATGCTATTTGTTTATTCAGCTGCACAGTGACTACTCTTGTCCTCACCTGATGTACCACACATAGGTTGATTTTTTTATTCCGACAAACACAACACAGCAACCTGTCTAACGCATGGTAGCGAGTACCTGCCTCGGGCTTCCGCCCAAAAAATGAGCAATGTGTGGATGTTTCTAATCCGATGGAATCAGTACTACCAGACCGGCTTTCCTATGAAACACTATTCACCTTTCCCATGTTACGAACGGTTGGAAGGGAAAGAATACGGTAGGAATTGTGTTCCTACGAAAATCCTGCACCAAACCTGTGAACCAAACGCAGCCTTAGTTGTTCTTAATATAATGTCCCTGATAGAAATGAAGCCATGCCACTGTTTTTGCCTGTAATTGTTTGAGACTCTGACAAGTTTAGCCAAATGTTTTTGCCTGTAATTGTTTGAGACTCTGACTGTTTCCTCTGTGCCTTTTGTGCAAACAGGGATATCCAATTCACCTGGTTGCTGTTGTGACCTTTTGGTGCACTGCACAAAACTCTTCTTAAAAGAAGTGACTTTTGTGCTATTTAACTGGAATGTCAAATGGAACAGTTGGTTCATTTTGGTGGAACTGCACAAAGGGAGATCTGTGTTCCAATCCTCATCATCCATATTGGCGCCATAACCTTCCTTTAGGTAAGAATGATATTTAATGCATGTGTTCATCTCTATTTTCCGACTGCCATGAGAAAATAATGCTGTTTTTTACTAGTACACTTGTACTCCCTCACTGACAAAACCAATTCTGAATTAGAAGGCCAATCATGTACTTGGTTTCACCAACAAGTGAGGAGAAAGAGAAACATAGCATGAAGAGGAAGAAGAAGAAGAATAAACAGTGCCAAGGCGATCTTGCTGAAGCCAGAGGCCTCAGTCGAGGCTTTTCAAGGGCTCCGGCAATGACTACCTTACATGTGAGACGATCCTCCATGGAGCCCTTCCACTTCTGCTGTCTCACTTAATTAATTAGGAGCACTTAAGTACCACTAATTTATTACTGCCTAATTTTCCTATTGGAGTTAAACAAATCTTCAGTAGGACCCTATGTTGAATCATGTATGTGTGAATGTTTGTCTATGGAGGTGAATCATGTGGTGAGGCATGGAGGGAATATTATTAGTGTCATGACATAATAGTGCTATTGTTTTTCATATCAATTTATTGCCATTGGTTCAATGAGGCAATGTTTTGCGTATTGTCCATCATGAATTTGATGCTACTATTTGAGTAATATGCTAATGTCTTACTATCCTTTCTCACTAAGCTAATGAAGGTTTCACCTTGTTCCTACTTGTGAAAACAGGGATCATGTTGTGCCAATCATACATTTTAGTGGAACTACACAAGACAATACAATGAACTGTATCCCAGCCAGTGCTTTAACTCTGCTGGAAGTTCTTGATAATCTTTCGATATAATCTCAGCACTGGTAAACAAGAGTGATTTCAACCATACATTTGAAGTGCACAAAAATATATACTATTGTGTGATTCCAGTGAGTGCTTTATCGTCTCTTATGGGACTACATAGTAAGCTTTTTTTCTTAGGTTGGTACGGGCCTAAGGCCTTCATCCATATTAGTTTGTTGTCGTCTCTATTTATATCGTGCTACTGTCATGAGAAACTCCTTTATCTTTGCACTTTTAAGTTTTGCAACCTATGATAAATGGCAATGCTTTGAGTGTTGAGTTGAGCTAATTGGCACTGATTAAATAAACTAATACCTCTCTTTAAGGTTACCCATTAAGATAATGAGGGTGCTTCTATTTGTTAGTGTATGTTTCATCAACTAGTCCCACTATTACAGTAATCTCACTCTCTCAATATATCTGCCAACAGGGATGCTCGATTTTGGTGGAACTGCACAAAAACTTTGGGTGCTTCATTGCCTCGACAGCTTCCATCCTTTCCTGTCATTCGCTAATCTCCGCTTGCTTTCTTCCTTTGCTGTCAGTCGCTTGGCTTATCTCGGCTTCCAGTCAAAGGAAATAGTAATTGATATGCTACCTCACACAGGTTGGTATTGGTCTTTATCCTGATTATTGTGCCTGTCATATGTATTGGTAATTTGGTACTGTGCTACTGTTTGCCGATTTCATAAAGGAGTAATTTGGAGCCTGAACTCGCAGGCAAATCACTACATCGGGTGATTTCAGTAGAACTGCACAAAATGATCAGATGGACAGGTACTTATGCTGCTGCTATGTACTCCAAAGTTCACTCAAACAAGCATCGATGTTGACAAGAAGTGCCTATATTCATTCGAGTATCAACCGGCGTCAACCAATTGTCAAACTCCAAGTATTAGGAGAGTGAACGGCAAAAATATTGCTTGGTGCATAGCCCAAAAAAACACAGTCTAGTCTTTGGTCCCAACTTGTGCCTTTTGGTTATCGGCACATATGGTAGCGAACTATATGGCATGGAGTCTAAAGATTCCAGACAAGTTGGTTGACGCGTATATTCATCTGGGACTTAATCAGTCTGCACGCCAAGGATGCTCCATTTTAGTTGAACTGCACAAAAAATTTGGGTGGTTCATTTTCTCAACCGCCTCCTTTCTCGTCTGCAATGTAGAATTTTGGCGATATATAGGACAAAGATGAGCCAGTAAACTAGTTGGATGAAAGTAGTGGCCAAGTTGCTCAAACCTCCGTCGGCACGAGGCCACTATTTGAGGATAAACCTACAAGAAAAGTTTAGATTGTCTGTGCTGCCTCTTATGTACTCGAAAGTTTACTCATACAAGAACTAATTTTAGCAAGAAGTACCTCTGATTGAACACCATTTACCAGTCTGTACCCTAGGTAATTAAAGTTCATACATGCATCATATTGGCTGTGATCTCAATCATTTGGATGCATAAACATACTGAACATGTGTATATCTGAATCTTTTTGTGAATTATGTATGAATATTGTCGTGTGATCTATCAATCATTTGGATGCATAGATATGATGAGCTTGTGTATATAAGAATCTTTTGAGTTGTTGATAGTGAATGTTGGCTATGAATATGAACGTGTCCTGTGAACCTGAGTTTGATATGAATTGCAATAGAACCAGTTATAACCCTTCTCCTCCTCTCAATCTGCGACTCCACTGTCTCGTTTTCCCATCTCCGAGTCGTTCCCGTCCGGGGCCTCGCCGTCGTCCACCGCCTCGCTGTGTTCGGTGCGGCATGGTCAACAAACGAGAGTCATCGGAAGAGGACTGTACGTGGAGAGCCTGACGGCTAGGACACACGAGGTCCATGGTCGCACGCAAGGAAAGTTCCTCCTTATTAAGCTGAAAAAAATGTTTCCTCCACCTGAAAGCTGGGACCCACCGGTTGTATCTTCGGATGGAAGGAAGTGCCTCCTTGTTTTGCGAAAAAAATTATTCATCCCTTTAACAGCTGGGACCCGTCAGATTTGGTGACTGACTTGTGGGCCTGCTAAGCGGACGTGTACGCACGGCTTTGTCAACTTAATCAACAAATGATTCTAGCAGCTGGACCGTTGGATGTTAATCCAACAGCCGTGCTCCTTCTTCAACCTCTGTTCTTGCTCCTGTCTCCCGTGGGTGGCACCGCGGCTGTGCTGCCGCGCACCCGAACCAATGAAGTTTCCCACTCCTCTCCATCTGCGACTCCACTGCCCCGTCTTCCCCATCTCCAGGTCGTTCCAGTCTGGGTGTGCTCGGCACGGTGTGGTCAATGTGGTCAACAACCGAGAGTCATCGGAAGATTCCTGTACGTGAGAGGTTGACAGTGGGGACGCACCACGCCCATGGACGCATGCATGCAACGGAACACGGCGAGGTCAACATGGTTAAGGAAAGACTTCCATCGGAAGTATACTGTACGTGGAGAGTCTCAGTTGGGTCCACGGCCGCAGCAAGTAAGTGCCTCCTTATTACGCAGAAAATAATGATTCCTCCAACTGACAATAGGGTCCCACTGGACGGGCCACCGTATTTTGCGAAAAAAACGTTTGCCCCCTAACTGCTGGGACCCACCTGACGGGCCACCGTATTTCGCGAAAAAAACGTCCCCCCGCTGTCAGCTTGGACCCACCGGAAGTGCCTCCTTATTACGCACAAAAAAATGAATACTCCCCCTGCTAGCTGGGACCCACCTGGGTGGGAGGCTGACTTGTGGGCCTACTAAGTTGACGGGGACGAAGGGCTTTGTCAACTTAGTCAATATGAACGATTCTTGCTCCAATGACCATACGATGTCCATCCAATGGCCGTAATGCTTCTTCAACCTTTGGTCTTCTTGCTCTAGCCGCCCAAAGTAGCGCCGGTCGCGCCTCATGCTCCTGCCTCCCATGGCCGGCTGTGCTGCCGCAGAGGACTCACCGCCCCCTACTATTCCCACCGCTGGCCAGGCCCTGCGGTGACGGCAGCCTCACACCGCAGTCGAACCAGTGAACCGTCGTACTCCTCTCCGCGCGGGCTTCCACTGCCGCGTCTTCCCCGGCTCCGTGTTGTCCCCTTCCTAGGCCTTGCCGTCGTCCACCACCGTGGTGCTCTCTGTGCAGCGTGGTCAACGTGGTCAAGGAATGACTTCCATCGGAAGAGTACTGTATGTGGAGAGGCTGACAGGTGGGTCCACGGCCACAGCCCAGTTTTTTTGTGATTTGCCAAGTAAGTCGCTTTGTCAGGCCTGTTGGGCTGCAAATCTTTCAAGACGAGGAGAGCTTCATTCGGCTGGCTGAGAAAATGGCCTATCAGTAATGAGAAATGGTTGTACATTTTTAAAACACATCAAACCGGCAATTAGTTTCAAATATCTTTTTTCATTTCGAGATTTTAAATTACATTAATTTTTATGCGTGGAGAATTTGTTGGATTTTATATTGATATACATTTATTTTTAAAATTAGTTTGAAAATGTGAGTCGAAATTTCGGGATTAAAAACAGTTCGGACCGCACCGAAATATGCAAAATTTCGTATAATTTTTTAACCATGGCCACAATATGGGCTGTAATGCTAACAAAAAGAATATGGGATCCAAACAAAACCTTAAGAATTAGCAAATGGGCTGTAAATTATTAGAAATAATGGCAGATGGGTTGTATGCTGTTTTCCACAGATTTGAGGCTTTCCTAAAAAAAGGTTGACGCACAAGCACTGGCTGTTGGATGGCCATCCAACGACCTTCGTGCTTCTTCAATCTCTGCTCTTCCTGCTCCAGCTGCTCAAACAAGCGCCGGCGGGACTGCCTGCTCCCTCCTCCCCGCGGCCGGCTGTGCTGCTGCGCAGGCCTTGTTGGGGGTTGGGTGCGACATATGCCAAAGGATGGCTTATCATGGTGGGAGCGAGTAGAATGTCGCCGGTGCCAGGAAACGGGATTAGGCGAAGGCATGCACGCCGGCGAATCTTGCCCAGCTTCGGGGCTCTCCGGGGAGATAACACCCCTACTGCTGCTCTGCGGGGTCTCCGCATGATCACTAAGGGTAGTGACTACAAGGTTGCTCCTAGAGCTGTATTCAGGAGGTAGAAGGAGGCAAGGCTAGCTCTCTTCCTCCTGTATGATCTGGTCTAAGGCTAATGGATGTGAACCCTTTGCATGGGTGCCCCGGGGGGTTTATATAGGCCTACCCCCTGGGGGTACAATGGTAATTCGGCTGGGTGCGGGTCCCAGCCGTCTGTCTCACAGGCCGCCGTCTTCTCCACCGACTACTGGGGCCTGCCGACCTGCGGGCCCCGCCGGCGAGTCCGGCACTGTAGTCGTGATTCTGATGACGCAGGCTTGGTCACTGGGTCGTGGCAACAGTGCCGCCGTCTATCGGGCGATCACTATCGTTACTTCCCTTCTTTTCTGGTTGAGGGCGCGTGGGACCCGTGGGAGAGGCCGGCCGACTCTGGGGAGCCGACTCCCACGGGGCTGCCTTCGGGGCGTATCCGCCGTCTTCTATGCTCTCACTGACTGGAGGGTCCGCCGTCTCTGAGCCGTATAGGTAGGCCATCATGGCCACAGTGCACCACACATTGTGGCCGAGGTCAGGGCTGGCATGGCAACAGTGCCAGGCCACGCCGGAGATCTCCAGCGGTACGACACATTGTAGCCATGCTGGCCCCTCGCAAGCAGGAGGTGACGACCACACCGTGGTCGTACCCGCCTCGCCTATCGCAACGAGTGTAGAGTCGTGGGCCGACTCTCCATAGCCGGCTCCTCCGGAAGTCGCCGGCCATGAGTTGGCACATCTAGGAGTCGCCATCTGAGAATCGGCTCATCTGGGAGTCGCCATCTGAGACTCGGCTCATCTGGGAGTCGCCATCTGAGACTCACCTCATCTGGGAGTCGCCATCTGAGACTCGGCTCCTCCGGAAGTCGCCGGCCATGAGTCGGCTCATCTGGGAGTCGCCATCTAAGACTCGGCTTATCTGGGAGTCGTCATCTGAGACTCGGCTTTGAGGGGCGCGGCCTGCCCCGATGTCTTGAAAGGTTCTGGGCTCGGGTTAGCCTACCCGTGGCCCATTACTCCGACAGTAGTCCCTGAAGCTGGTGAGGCCCCAAGAGTGACTCGCTGGGGGGCCTCAACAGTTTCATTCTTCCGGTGGTGGAATCTGGGCTTCGCTTGCCATCTTCCTCTGGGCCGACTATTTGAAGTCGGATTCGTAGAGGGCCGTCCTGCTCTGTGGAGAGCTCGAAAGTCATGGCGAGAGACCAGGTGTTGTGCCTCATACGCTTCCCTGCTGCCGCCCGCCGCGGCCCTATCACGCGACGCCACGCGGCGGGGAGAGTCTGCTGGCCCACGCGCGTGATGGGATGGGCCGTCAGGCGGGGCCCACCAATATCGCGCCTCGGCACGTGAACGGATCCGCTGCGGGCGCGCGAACGGTTGGGCTACCCACGTCGTTACTGCATGCAGTAACTTCATGGGGTAAATGGTGGGGCGGCGTGGGGCTCTGAGCGCAGTTAATCCCACGCCCGCCCCCTCGACTTCTCAGCCTCCAAGGCTATAAGTAGAGGGGGAGTGGAGCGGCATAGCACGCGCGCCTGTCTCCCCTGATCCCCGCTTCCTCTTGCCTCCTCTCTCCTTCTTCTTGCCGCCGGCGAGAAGAACCACACCGCACCGGCCAGCGATGAGCTCTTCCGCCGCCTGCGTGGGACGGCTCGGTGGTCGACGACGACCTCATTGAATTCCTTCGCAAGACGCGCCGCCTCCCCGGCGCACACCTCGTGCGAGCCCGCACCGTGCCGGCGAGGGAGATATCACCGGTGCCGAAGGAGGGCGAGCGGGTCATCTTCCGCTCGCACCTCATGCGCGGCCTGGGGCTGCCGGCGAGCGGCTTCTTCCGCTCCTTCTTGGAGTTTCACGGCCTCCAGCCGCACCACCTCACCCCGAATACGGTGGTGCTGTTGTCCGCCTTCGCCACTCTGTGCGAAGGTTTCCTCGGTGTTCTCCCCACCATCGAGCTGTGGGGAGAATTCTTCTCATCTAAGCTCGGCACCACGTCGCCGGCGTGCCGGCTCAGTGCGGTGCCTTCATCGTGATACAGCGCTCGACGGCCGACAACCCCTTCCCTTCCATCTCGCTGATCAAGTCGGTGAAGATGTGGCAGCGCTCGTACTTCTACGTGAAGAACCTCGCCCCCGACGGCGACTGGGTTAATCTGCCGCCTTATGAAGCCGGCCCCCCAGCTGGGAGGCTCCCCAGCTGGTCTCATCGAGTCAAGACGCTGACTCCCTCCGGAGCCGCCGCCGTAGCGCGACTCCGAGTCTTGACGTAGTCGGAGGGCCTCGTCGGGGCCGACTTGCTGGCCGCCTTCGTGGCGCGCTGAGTCCTCCCGCTCCAAGGCCGGCCTCACCTGATCTGTCAGATGAGCGGCCACCGAGACCCGAGTAGGATGAGCACCAAGGAGATTCCCCACGCGGAGGTGGCAAACATGGTGAACCATATCGCGAACTGCGAGTTCGGGGAGGACTGTCAGTTCGGCAAGGAGCCGTACTCGCGCGCCAACCCCCCTCCAGTGGTAAGTCGTATCTCCTTATTGCTTTGTCTTCTTTATAGCCGAATCTGGTTTCTGATTTTCATTGGTTTCTTCTGAGCTAGAACCCCCTCATACAGCCTGCAGTCAGGGTCGCGGGACTGCCCCGCGAGTTCGTCCCCGACCGTGCGGAGAGCGACGTCGATGACCCCGACAGCTAAGGGTCGGCCCCTCGGGCGCAGGCTCCTCCGCCGGCCTGGCCGGCCAAGGCGGCGCGAAGAGGCGTCTCGCCGGGCCGAGTGCGCCCAGCGGCAAGTTGAAGAAGTTCAAGGGGGCGGCCGCCGCGACCAAGCGGGAGGACGCGGCCGCGAAGGCCAACCGCTTCCGTAGGGAAGTGAGAAGACTGCCGCTAGTCTCTGCGTAAGTTTTTTTTTGCTTTTGTCTTTATTTTTCTCCGGTGAATCTTGTCCGAGTCTTCTTTTACACTCCTCCCCTTCTTCCTTAGGGCCCCCCTTTCCCTTGAGAGGGTCGCCGTCCCCTCCGTCATGGGGTCGGCAGAGACGTCCTCCAATACTCGGCGGGTTGACCCCGCCGCCGACCTACGGGAGGCGACGGAGCGAAACGCGCGGGAGAAGCGCGACGAGGAGGAGGCCGACCGCCTGGAGAAGGCGGAGTCCAAGAAGGCGGCTGCCTCCGCCCAGAAGAAGCTGGAGGACGCTGAAGCCGCCCTTGCGGCGAGACAGTGAGCTGAGGAGGCCGCACGTCGCCAATCGGTGTTGCTCATCCCCCCACTGTCCTCCGCACCGCGGCCTCCGAAATTCACGGGGCAGACCGGAGAAGCCGGCGCCGAGAACCCCATCATGGAGAAGGAGAGCGGCGAGGCCTCCATGTCGGACACGCTAGTGCCGCCGCCTCCGCCTCGACCGCCGTCTCGGAGAGCCCACGGAAAACAGCCGACAGGCCCGCCGGTGCCGCCGACTGAGGATGAGGCGAGGCTGCTTCTTCAGGTTGCCTCGTCAGTGCGCCGCCGCCTCGAGAAGGCGACTTCGGCGCCGCGGCCCCTGGAGGTCGGAGCCGCCATCTCGGCCATCCCAGACGCCGAGGCGACGAGTGCCGCGCCCGTTGGGTGGGTGCGCGGAGGCGGCACGGGCCCGCTGAACCAGGCGCTTCTGGATGTCCAAGTGAAGCTTCGAGCCGAAGGCGACGCCCTCCAGATCTGCACCAAGGCGCATCTAGCGTCGTGAGCGGCCATCCGGGTATGTTTTCCTCTTTGATTCTTGTTTTTCTTGCTCTTCTCTATGGGGGCGCGCCAGCGCACCCACTGGGTGTAGTCCCCGAGTTTCGGGCCGGCTGCTGAGCAGGCGGCTCGGAACTCCCTCTGGCGAGTTCCAAGTACTTATTTTGTCTGAAATCTTTGTTTGCAGGAGTATCACAACCTCCGGGCCACTGCCTTCAACCGCAATGTTGATGAGTTGAGCAAGCGGACTGCCGACTTGACGGAAAGCTGGACTTTTCCTCTTCTTCGCGGGGGCGCGCTGGCGCACCCGCGGGCTGTAGTCCCCGAGATTCGGGCCGACTGCTGAGGAGTCGGGCCGGATCTTCCCGGCGATCTTCCTTCTTGACGACTTCGACCTCTCCTTTCTTGTTCTTCTTTCTTCGCGGGGGCGCGCTGGCGCACCCGCGGGCTGTAGTCCCCGAGATTCGGGCCGACTGCTGAGCAGTCGGGCCGGATCTTCCCGGCGATCTTCTTTGCTGACGACTTATTTGTCTCTTTCTTTCGTTCTTCAGGGGCCAACGCTACTCTTCAGGAGCAGCTGGGTGAAGTTAACACCGCCTTGTGCGTCAAGGGGGAGGAGTGCAGCAAGCTCGCTGCGGAGCGCGATCTGCTTACTGCGCAGCTGGCCGAGCAGAAGGAGCTGCTCAAGAAGACGCAGGACGAGGCCGAGAAGAAGGAGGCTGCTCTTCTGGCTGAGTTCGAGAGAGAGCGCTCCTCCTGGACCGACAAGGAGGCGATGCTGACCTCCGGCTTCCACGAGATCGAGGATATCGTCGATGGTGAGCTTTCTTTCTTTGAGTTTCCGACTATGTGTCAGGCTGACTTCTGATTTTTTGACTTGCTTCTTTTTTGTCTTGGCAGACTTCTTCCCTGGCCACTTGCAGGCAGTCCCTCTGGCCATCGAGGCTGATCATGAGGCGCGGAGGGCAAGCGGCCAGGCGATTGCCGCCAACGCTCCCCTGACTGTCGATGAGCAGCTTATGAGCATCGAGGCCCGTCTTTGTCCGGCCCACCGGCTGATGCGCTGGCTTCAGCGTGCTGGCGCCCAAGCAGTTGCCGCCCTGTGGCCATACATGCCGGTTCTGCGCACCGCCAGCCGGACTGCCAACTGGCTGGAGGTCGCAGCCGGCCGTCTTGAGGCCTGTAAGGGTTCCTCGGCCTGGGCCGGAGCGCGCCGGGCCTTGGAATTCGTCAAGGCGTGGTATCCGGGGCTGGACCTGGACCGTCTGGCCGCGTTCTGGTCAGAGGCCCAGGCCGAGCTGGAGGCTATGGAGGGCGCCCTTTTCGAGCCTGCGGCGACCATCGCCGACTACACGGAGACCAGTATCTTCGTTCCCGAGCGGGCTGAAGGCGGCGAGGAGGTGCCACCAGAGTGGTTCGGGATGAACCCGGAATATGGCGAGGACTCGGCGGAGGTGATTGACTCCAGCACCGAGGAAGAAGGCGAGGCGGAGGACGAAGGCGAGACGGAGGTGCTAGAAGGCGGAGCGGGCGACCAGCCTTAGCTCGACCACGCCTCTAGCAACGAGGCGTGTCCGACCGGGCTGACTGCCGCCGGCGGCGATCAAGCCGAGACTGCCCAGCCGACTGCCCCGTCGCCTGACACCGCCGTCTCCTCCGACCCTCCAAACACGTCTGCTGCTCCCTAGGCTGCCTTCTAGCTTTATTTATCTGTTCTAGAAAGTCTTTGATGAACTTGTTAATTTGCACAATTCCACCCTTGGGGTGTATTTTGGACTTCTGTCTGAAGATTCGGCCAATGGGCCTATGCTTATGTAAATATTAATCCGAGTTCTATCTTTCCTTGCTCATTGCTCCTTTGGCTTTTTCCTTTGCTTTCCCCTAGTTGCCGCTTTGCCAGCCGGCTAACAACTCTGCGGACTGCCGCTGGGCAAAATGCCTGGCTACTTTGGGGAAAGCATGTACTTGCCTTTCTTTGGAGTTTATTTAACAAGTTGGATAGAAAGCAGCAAGTCGAATATTCGCGAGTCGGCTTGTAAAAGGGGGCTGGAAGCCGGCTTAGGCTATGTTGATGTTTTAGGTCCTTAGCCATTTTTCGTGTGGACGCCCATTCATCCTTACTCCTGCCTACCAATCAGTCGCTCTGCGAGCTGCGGCTTCTGGCAGGAGACGGCTTAGGTGCCGCACACTACTTGTCCGACTTCAGGAAACATTTCATAGTGCCAGACGGCGAGTCCCCGGGCCGACTAGTCGAGCCCGGCGCCAAGCGGCATAGCAAGAAGTAGCATACTTGAAGGCATAATTCTTATCATACAGATAATCAAAAGGGGCAGTCCTCGAGCTCGTCTCCGGGGGCCCAAAGTCTCGGTACTTTAATACAAAGGGGTAGCATCATACATACTTAATCAACTGTAAAATCTTTGAAGGAGGTTTGTATTCCATGGTCGTTCTGACTCTTTGACGGAGTCGTCTCTCTTGCGTGCTCGGGGCTTCTGAGCGTTGATCAGGTAGTAGGAGTCATTCCCAACACCTTGCTGCCAATAAAGGGGCCTTCCCAAGGTGCCGACAGCTTGTGCTGGCCGGCTGTCCACTGGATCAGTCGGAGCACAAGGTCGCCCTCTTGGAAAGATCTTGGCTTGATCTTCCTGTTGTAGTATCGGCGCAGGCTCTACTGGTAGATGCCGGACCGGCTGAGTGCCAACAGTCGGCCCTCTTCCAGCAGATCGACGCCGTCTTGACGTGCTTCTTCTGCTTCCTCCTTGGTGTACATGGTGACTCGCGGGGAGTCAAATTCTATGTCCGTCGGGATGACGGCTTCAGCACCGTAGACGAGGAAGAAAGGCGTGAAGCCGGTTGACTTGTTTGGAGTCGTGCGCAGACTCCAGAGGACGGCTGGCAGCTCCTCAAGCCAACAGCCGGCCGAATGCTCCAGTAGTTCCACCAGGCGGGGCTTGATGCCGGATAGGATGAGGCCGTTTGCTCGCTCTACCTGGCCGTTTGACTGCGGATGGGCGACGGACGCTAAGTCCAGTCGGATGCCCTGCGTTGCGCAGAAACGGGCCAAGGCTCCTTTGGCAAAATTTGTGCCATTGTCGGTGATGATGCTATGTGGTATGCCATACCGAGTCGTAATGTCGGCAATGAAGGTTACTGCAGTCGGACCATTCAACTTCTTGATGGGTTTTGCTTCTATCCACTTGGTGAACTTGTCCACCGCAACAAGTAGGTGAGTTAGGCCGCCTCGTGCCGTCTTGAATGGTCCCACCATGTCCAGGCCCCAAACCACAAAGGGACAGGCGATGGGAATGGTCTTGAGCGCCGAAGCCGGCTGGAGCGGCTTGGAACGGAACATCTGGCACCCTTTGCAATTTTGGACTAATTCCTTGGCCTCCTCCAGGGCAGTCGGCCAGAAGAAGCCGTGTCGGAAGGCTTTGGCGATGAGTGCCCTTGAAGCTGCATGATGGCCACACTCGCCTTCATGAATGTCTCTCAGGATTGCTTGGCCTTGTTCTGCCTCGACACAGCGTTGGTAGACACCAGTGACACTCGCCTGACCAGCTCTCTGTTGACTATGGTATAGGCTGCCGCTCGGTGTTGCACTTGCCGAGCCAGGATTTCATCAGCTGGCAGCTCTCTGTTTACTAGGAACTTGAGGATGGGCTGGGCCCATGAAGGTGCTGCTATTTCTTCGATTGCCACTATTGCGACTTGCACAAGGGTGGCTGGGCTGGGAGGCGGCAGGCTGGGATCCGCGGCCGCTTGCTGGATCGGTGAAGTCCCCGGGCCGACTGGAGCAGTCCCCGGGCCGAGTTCTGAAGTCTTCGGGCTGACTGTCGCAGTCCCCGGGCCGGGGACTGAAGTCCCCGGGCCAACTGCGACCGCGGTACTTTTCGAGCCGTCTGTAAGGATTTTTGTGCCGTCTGTTGGTGCTCTTGAGTCGGATCCGACTTCTTCGGGGGGAGCTGGCACAAAAATGGAGTCTGATTCTGGCGAAGGCTTGATAGACGGCTTGAGGAGATGTTGAAGGGCGACGCCGGATGGTATTGCTTGACAGGTGGAGCCGACTCGTGCCAGGGCGTCCGCTTGGTCGTCGTCATTTCTTGGAATGTGAAGGAATTCACACCCCTCGAAATATCCGCTGAGTTGCTGCACCAGGAAGCGATAGCTCTCCATGTTTGCATCTTTGGCGTCCCAGTCGCCAGATGACTGCTGGACCACCAAATCGGAATCGCCGTAGCACAGGATCCGGCGGATGCCGAGTTCTTTGGCAAGCCGGAGCCCGTGAACGAGCGCCTCATATTCGGCAACATTGTTGGAGGCGGCAAAGTGGATCTACAGTGCGTACTTGAGCTTGTCGCCTTTGGGGGAGGTGAGGACGACGCCGGCTCCCAGGTCGATGCGCATCTTGGAGCCATCGAAATGCATCCGCCAATGGGTGGAGTCGGGTGCTGGCGGCAGGTACTGGGTCTCGGCCCAGTCGACAAGGAAGTCGGCCAGTGCTTGTGACTTGATGGTGGTGCGGGGCTGGTAGTAGATGGTGTAGGGAGCCAGATCTATGGCCCACTTGGCTACTCGGCCTGAAGCATCATGGCTTCCGATGATCTCGGCCAGTGGAGCGGTGCAAACCACAGTGATTGGATGCTCTTGAAAGTAAGGCTTCAACTTCTTGGCGGCGAAATGCATGCCGTAGCACATTTTCTGGTAGTGGGGGTAGTTCTGCTTGGAGTTCGACAGTACCTCGATCAGGTAATATACCGGTCTCTGGACAGGGAGCGCCTTGCCTTCCTCCTTGCGTTCAACCACAATAACTGTGCTGACTACCCGGCTGGTGGCGGCAATGTATAGGAGCATAGGCTCTTTGGGAGTCAGAGCCGCCAACACAGGGGGAGTAGTCAACATCTTCCTTAACTGGAGAAATGCTTCATCCGCCTTGTGGTTCCACTCAAAAAAGGTGGTCTTCTTCCTCAGTTGGTACAAAGGGAGAGCCTTCTCGCCCAGCCGACTGATGAATCGGCTGATGGACGCCAAGCAGCCGGTGAACTTCTGCACATCTAACAGTCGGCGGGGGACTTCCATCCTCTCAATGGCTTTGATCCTTACAGGGTTGCACTCTATGCCGCGTTCAGAGACCAGGAAGCCAAGGAGCTGGCCGGCTGGTACTCCGAAGACGCACTTCTCTGGATTGAGCTTGATCTGGAATCGGCGCAGATTCTCAAAGGTTTCTTGGAGATCTTCCAACAACGTTCCACGCTTTTCTGTCTTCACCACCACATCATCCACGTAGATGTGGGCATTTCTACCGAGTTGCTTGAGGAGACACTTCTGCATGCAACGCTGAAAGGTGGCACCGGCATTCCTCAAGCCGAACGTCATAGTCAGGTAGCAGAAGGCTCCAAATGGCGTGATGAAGGCAGTCTTCAGTCTGTCTGCCGCGTTCAGCTTGATCTGGTGATATCCTGAATATGCATCTAAGAAGCTCAACAACTCGCATCCGGCTGTGGAGTCTATCACCTGGTCAATTCTTGGCAGAGCAAATGGATCTTTGGGGCAAGCTTTGTTGAGGCTGGTGTAGTCGATACACATTTGCCACTGCTTGTTCTTCTTCAACACTAGGACCGGGTTCGCCAGCTATTCTGGAAAGAACACCTCCATAATGAAGCCGGCCGCTAGGAGTTGGTCTATCTCTTCTCCAACAACTCTTCTTTTCTCTTCTGACAGGCGGCGCAAGGGCTGCCTGACGGGCTTCACATCAGATCGGACATGTAACTTGTGCTCGGCGAATTCCGTCGGTACACCTGGCATGTCCTTAGGGGACCATGCGAAGATGTCTCGATTCTCACGGAGGAAATCGACGAGCTCGCCTTCCTATTTGCTGTCTAGGTTTGCACCTATGAAAGCGTGCCTCTCCGGGTGCTCCGGGTCCAAAGGTATCCTCTTTGTTTCTTTAGCCGGCTTGAACGAACCCTCAGCTTCCGACTCCTTGGGGTCGGGCGACATCTCTGGATGCTTGCCGGCCATTGCCACAACCCGATCAAGGAGCCGCCTCTCAGCTGCGATCACCAGGGACTCGGCCAGCCGACTACTCTCGGCTGCGCAGGCGGATGACTTCCTGTAGTCGCCGGCCACGGTCAGAATACCCTTTGAACTTGGCATCTTCATCTTGAGGTAAGCGTAGTGGGGGACCGCCATGAACTTGGCCAGAGCAGGTCGGCCAAGCAATGCTTGGTATGGGCTTTCAAGGTCCACCACTTCAAACCAAACTAGCTCTCGGTGAAGATGATCTTTGTCTCCGAAGAGGACATCTATCTGGATCTTGCCGATTGGGGAGCAAGAGAGGCCAGGTACAATGCCGTGGAAAACAGTTCGGCTGCTTTGAAGTTGTTTCTGCTTGATTCCTAATTTCTCCATGGTATCCTTGTACATGATGTTGATGTTGCTGCCTCCGTCTATCAACACTCGCGAGAAGCGAGCGGCCCGCCTATCAGTGGCCAAGGTAGCGCTCAGAACCAAGGCGTAGGAGCCCAGATTTGGCATCACCTCTAGGTGATCAGGTCTGCTCCAACTGATAGGCTTCTTGGACCAATGCATAAACTCCGGAGTATCTGATGCTACTGCATTCACTTCCTGCTGCTGTAACCGTCTGCTGCGTCGATCATCAGCCATACTGGTAAACACCACATAAGCTCCGTGTCCTTCGGGGTATTCATCTTGTATGGCGCCGACTGGCCTGGCCACCAGCTGCTGGGGCGGCTGTGGAGGCGGAGGCCCAGCAGGTGGAGGAGGAAGGAGGCCGTCTCCCTTGGCGATTCTGGTGAGCCAGTGGCATTTCTGGGTGGTATGGTTTGACGGCTTCGCGCCGCTGTGGAACTTGCAGGGACCATCCAAAGTTTGCTCATAAGAGAAGGCCGGCAACCAGTTGGACTTGCCGCCTTTCTGTCGCTTCGCCGGAGGCTGCCCCTCAGGCTGTTGGTCTTCGACTGTCGCAACCTGCCGACTGCTGGAAGTCGGCTATGGGTCCTTGCGCTTGTGATCATTCTGCTGCTGTCGCCGACTGGTGTCTCCAGCTGGAGTTCTGGCAGCTTGAGGGGCCACTTTGCCAGTCGCACTAACTTGAATCTCTGTCTTCATGGAGGAGTCGGCCGTAGCATACTTGTCTGCTATGACCAGCAACTCGTCGAGGGTCTATGGCTCGTTGCAGAGGAGCCTGTGCTTGAGGAGGGTGCCTTCTCTACACCCGGTGGTGAAGTACTCGATAGCCTGCACCTTGTGCACGCCCTCGCAGGAGTTCCGAAGCTCGCCCCATCGTGTGAGGTAGTCGCGAGTCGACTCGTCTTGGCCTTGCACGCACAAGGAGAGCTGGCGCAGCTTGGGGGGTCGCTTGTACGTGCTTGTGAAGTTGCGGATGAAAGCCTCGGTGAAGTCGACCCAACTGTTGATGCTGCAGGGCTTCAAACTGTTCAACCATGTCCGGGCCGTGCCCTGGAGCATGAGCGGAACGTACTTCACGGCAACGCGCTTGTTGTCGTTCGCTATGTTGACGGCCGTGGAGTAGTCAACTAACCAATCTTCCGGCTTCACGGAGCCAGTGTACTTGGGCGTGTCTCGGGGGAGCGTGAACCCTTTGGGAAAGGGCTCGTCTCGAATGCGGGGCCCGAAGCAGGGCGGGCCCAGCTCATCTTCTTCTTCCAGCGCCAGGGATCGGTGGAGTCGGTCGATCCGGTGGCGGGCGTCGTTCTCTCCGACTCCCTCTCGACGGCCGAGGCGGTCGCCGAGAGTCGGATGCTCAACAAGAGGCGGGGAGACTCGTTTTCTCTTCGTGGTGGGGGAGGCAGGTAGTCGCCCTGACGTTCCACTGCTCTTGGGTGGCCGTCTTGGTCGCGCTCGATGGTGATGCGAGTCCGACTATGGCTGATAGCCGAATCCTTCTCTCTTCTTCCGCGGGCTCCGCCAGTCGGTGTTCGAGACGTCGTGCCTTGATCTCGGCGGGGAGGTAGGTCGTCATTTTGTCGTTGAGGCACCTCCGTGCGGCCGCCGGCTTCGTTCTGTGCGGCAGCTGCTTTGAAGAGTCGCTGGACTCGCTCGGTCATCAAGCGGCGCTCTTCGCCTTCGAAGTTGTCTAGTTCGTCTGCTGCCTCCTGGGCGGCGCGGATGTTCTCCACAGGCGTGGCATATACGGGGCGATCAGCCCCAAACAGGTTGGCGATGGCCACGCCGCGTTGTCGGACTACGCCTAGGCGGCTAGGCCCAGTCGGCGCTAGCGAGCCGCCCACGGCGCGATCCATTTCACGTTGGTAGGCCTCCGACAAGCGTCTCATGCTTGCCAGCTTCTTTGCGCCTTCGACGAGCTGAAGGGGGCGTGCCTCCAGCGTCTCGGCGTCAGTGTCCTCCAGAATGGGTGCCTTCAGGTCTCATAGAGCCGCGTCGAGCGGGTCATGGGCTCCTTCACCGGAGTGCTCGCCATGACTAATAACGAGCACCTCCGTGACGTCACTTCCGCCGCTCTCTTCACGAGGTAGGGGCTCGTCGTAGATCACCACATTGGAGGGGAACGTGTCGAGCGACACGCTCTCGGAGTTGACCATCATCGGGTCAGTGGAGCCTACGGACTCCAAGTCCACGGCAGGCTCGCCGGCGACGTGGAGATGGTCGAGGAGGCCCGCAAGGAGGCTTTCGGGCCGCCCGTGCCCGCATCGGATGCAGGCTCGTCGGAGATGCTAAGTTCGCCGAGAAGGTCAGCGAGGCAGCTCGCCACGCAGGCGTCGTTGACGCTTTACAGCACGTCAGGGCAAGCACCATCGGGCGT
>NC_041391.1:165460921-165464330 GCF_002162155.2 Triticum dicoccoides | reverse complement strand
AGGGTTCCCGTCCAAAGCAGGTCTCCGGACGACGGTGCACCTGGCCCCACAGTGGGCGCCAAATGTCGGGAGTTGGGTGCGACATATGCTAAAGGATGGCTTATCGTGGTGGGAGCGAGTAGAACGTCGTCGGTGCCAGGAAACGGGATTAGGCGAAGGCATACATGCCGGCGAATCTTACCCAGCTTCGGGGCTCTCCGGGGAGATAACACCCCTACTGCTGCTCTACGGGGTCTCCGCATGATCACTAACGCGTAGTGACTACAAGGTTGCTCCGAGAGCTGTATTGAGGAGGTAGAAGGAGGCAAGGCTAGCTCTCTTCCTCCTGTATGATCTGGTCTAAGGCTAATGGATGCGAACCCTTTGCATGGGTGCCCCGGGGGGTTTATATAGGCCTACCCCCCGGGGGTACAATGGTAATCCGGCTGGGCGCGGGTCCCAGCCGTCTGTCTCACAGGCCGCCGTCTTCTCCGCCGACTCCTAGGGCCCGCCGACCTGCGGGCCCCGGCGGCGAGTCCGGCACTGTAGCCGTGATTCTGATGACGAAGGCTTGGTCACTGGGTCATGGCAACAGTGCCGCCGTCTATCGGGCGAGCACTGTCGTTACTTCCCGTCTTGTCTGGTTGATGGCGCATGGGACCCGTGGGAGAGGCCGGCCGACTCTGGGGAGCCGACTCCCACGGGGCCGCCTTCGGGGTGTATCCACCGTCTTCTATGCTCTCACTGACTGGCGGGTCCGCCGTCTCTGAGCCGTACAGGTAGGCCATCGTGGCCACAGTGCGCCGCACACTGTGGCCGAGGTCAGGGCTGGCATGGCAACAGTGCCGGGCCACGCTGGAGATCTCCAGTGGTACGGCACACTGTAGCCATGCTGGCCCCTCGCAAGCAGGAGGTGACAGCCACGCCGTGGTCGTACCCGCCTCGCCTATCGCGACGAGTGTAGAGTCGTGGGCCGACTCTCCATAGCCGGCTCCTCCGGAAGTCGCCGGCCATGAGTCGGCACATCTGGGAGTCACCATCTGAGACTCGGCTCATCTGGGAGTCGCCATCTGAGACTCGGCTCATCTGGGAGTCGCCATCTGAGACTCAGCTCATCTGGGAGTCGCCATATGAGACTCGGATCCTCCGGAAGTCGCCGGCCATGAGTCGGCTCATCTGGGAGTCGCCATCTAAGACTCGGATTATCTGGGAGTCGTCATCTGAGACTCGGCTTTGAGGTGCGCGGCCTGCCCCGATGTCTTGAAAGGTTCTGGGGCTCGGGTTAGCCTACCCATGGCCCATTACTTCGACAGGCCTCAACGCCCCACCGTACTCCCATCGCTGGCCTAGCCATCCCTCTACTCACCCACACCTGCTGTTATTCTCCGGCGATGGCAGACGAACCAGTAAACCCTCGTTTAGTCGTACTCCCCTCCGCATGGGAAACAACTGCAGAGTCTTCCCTGCCTCCGTGTTGTTCCCTTCCTAGGCCTCGCCATCGTCCACCGCCCTGGTGCTCTCGGTGCGGCCTGGTTAACGTGGTCAACGACCGACATGCATCTGAAGTGGACTGTATGTGGAGAGGCCAACAGCTGGGTCCACGGCTGCACGCAAGGAAATGCCTCCTTATTACGCGCAAAATAATGATTCCTCCACCTGACATCAGGGACCCACCGAAAGGGCCTCAGTATTTCGCAAAAAAATGTTACCGCCGCTGATAGCTCGGACCCACCAGCTATATCTTTGCACGCAAGGAAGTGCCTCCTTATTACGCACAAAAAAATGAATACTCCCCCTGTTAGCTGGGACCCAGTATAGTGGCAGGCTGACTTGTGGGCCTACTAAGTTGACGGGGACGGAGGGCTTTGTCAACTCTGTCATTATGCACGATTCTAGCTCAAGTGACCGTACGATGTCCATCCAACGGCCGTAGTGCTTCTTCAACCTCTAGTCTTCTTGCTCCAGCCGCCCAAACCAGCGTCGGTCGTGCCTCGTGCTCCTGCCTCCCGTGGCTGGCTGCGATGCGGCTGAGGCCTCACCGGCCCCTACTACTCCCACCGTTGGCCAGGCCATCCCTCTACTCACCCACACCCCCTGTTATTCTGCGGCGACGGCAGCCTCACACCGCAGCGAACCAGTGAACCCTCGTACTCCTCTACGCGTGGGAATCCACTGTCGCGTCTTCTCCGGCTCCGCGTCGTCCCCTTCCTAGGCCTTGCCGTCGTCCACCACTCTGGTGCTCTCGGCGCGGCGTGGTCAACGTGGTCAAGGAACGCCTTCCATCGGACGTGGACTGTATGTGGAGAGGCTGACAGCTGGGTCCACGGCCGCAGCAAGGAAGTGCCTCCTTATTACGCACAAAATAATTATTCCTCCAACTGACAGCGGGGACCCACCGGACGGGCCACCATATTTCGTGAAAAAAATGTTTCCCCCCTGACTGCTGGGACCCACCAGCTACACCTTCGCACGCAAGGAAGTGCGTCCGGGCAAAAAAAAAAACGATTCGCCCCCCTGACTGCTGGGACCCACCAGCTACATCTTCGCACGCAAGGAAGTGCCTGACAGTCGGGACCCACCTGGTCAAAGCATACGTAGTCTTGTCATTCTGGTCGCGAACGTGTACGTACATACTAGTCAATGTAGTGTCCCGCACGTGTCGTAGATGTAGAGGCGCGCATGTGCCGTAGTAGAGGCACGCACGTAGCATGTACATGTACGTACAGCGGCGAGGGTGCAAGAAAGAAAATACGGCCACGTACGTACATACGGTCAGGGTCTCGAACGCCTACTCACGCATACGTACATGGCTGGGTCGGAATGGAGAAACAGTGTCGTCGTCGTGTTCATGGGGTGCGAACCGGCTGGGTCGGAATGGAATGCGTGGACGTGTTCATCGGGAGGGCTTGGACGGAACAGGCGATGGAAACGAGGCCTGGCGTACCGCACAACGGAGGAAACGACCTTGTGTTCGACCGGCCACGTTCGAAACAGGGTCCTGTTGATCGGGAGGGGCCTGGCGTACCGCAAAACGGGGGAAACGGACCTCCTACGGTCGAAACGGGGTCCTGTTGATCGGGAGGGGTGTGGCGTACCGAAAAACGGACGAAACGGACTTGTGTTGGACGCTATGGTCGAAACGGGAGGGGGGGTGTGGCGTACCGCAAAACGGGACTCCACGGGATACTGTTCATCTCCACCGTCGACCTCCTCCAGCCTCCACGGGCTACCGTCGACCTCCTCCAGCCTCCACGGGCTCCTGTTCATCCAGCCTCCACCGCGCGCTACTCCACCGGCTACTGTTCAACCACCCCTCCACAGGCACCCCTCCACCGTCTACTGTTCATCCAACACTCCACACCATGGGGTCCTGTTCAACCACCCCTCCACGGCCACCCCTCCATCGTCTACTGTTCATCCAGCCCTCCAC
>NC_041391.1:165428699-165460745 GCF_002162155.2 Triticum dicoccoides | reverse complement strand
CATCCCAGAGGCAACATCGATCGGCTTCAGTTAGCAGCAGTAGCGAAGGAATCGCTCCATCGGGTTCAGTTAACAGCCATCGATCGATCGCTTGGGTTCAGTAACGCGTAGCCTGCAGTGCAATCGCTCGGGTTTAGTTAGAGCCCAATGCCTCGCACAGGTTCAGTTAGAGCCAACGCCTCGCACACACGCGCGTACCTATACGAGGGAAACGTGCATCACTCTCCCACCGTAACCGGCAACTCCCCGAGATTTTCCTCCCCCTCGCTTCTACCACGATTTTTTCCGTCATGGACGGCCCAAAGAATGTCATGCAGCTGCATCTTCGGCCCGCCCAGGACGAAAAGCCCATTTTCTGTCATGGTTTTTTGTCATAGAAGTAGGAGCCCACCACATCTATGATGATACCGGGTTTTGTCACAATTATCATCATAGAAGTGTCATACATATGACATAATTTTTTTTTGTTCGGCCCAAAATGTCACGGATGTGTCTTTTTTTGTAGTGCTTATAGTGATGTGCATTACCGGGAGGGCCCGGAGATACCTCTTTGACAATCGAAGTGACAAATCCTAATCTCGAAATACGTCAACTCAACAAGTACCTTTGGAGACACCTGTAGAGCACCTTTATAATCACCCAGTTACGTTGTGACGTTTGGTAGCACATAAAGTGTTCCTCCGGTAAACGGGAGTTACATAATCTCATAGTCATAGGAACATGTATAAGTCATGAAGAAAGCAATAACAACATACTAAACGATCAAGTGCTAAGCTAACGGAATGGGTCAGGTCAATCACATCATTCTCCTAATGATGTGATCCCATTAATCAAATGACAACACATGTCTATGGTTAGGAAACATAACCATCTTTGATTAACGAGCTAGTCAAGTAGAGGCATACTAGTGACACTATGTTTGTCTATGTGTTCACACATGTATCATGTTTCCGGTTAATACAATTATAGCATGAATAATAAACTTTTATCATGATATGAAGAAATAAATAATAACTTTATTATTGCCTCTAGGGCATATTTCCTTCACAAGGCCGCAGGCTGATGGGGCCCGCGGCGCTCTGCACTTGCCCCTTTGCTTCTCCGCTAAGCCAAGTCCGAGTGCGCCTTGGGCCCGGGGGCTACTGTCGGCGTTCTGGGAACGGGGGTCCCTAGACTTGCCTGCCTGCGCCTGTGGCGTGGCTCAAGTGGAGGCCCAGTACGACCCATCTTCATCAGCACAAAACTCAAGACCCTCGCGAGGGGCTGAGCCTCGCGGGGCGTATGACACAAGGCTTCCTTAGGAACGGCCTCGCCAGGCAGGCTCGCGAGCAGCCGGAGAGATCAAGGCAGAGTACCTCGCGAGGTGCTCGTGACGCAAGCCATGACGATCGAGACCAGGCGGGCGCCAGGCGGGCGCCGGCCTGCGCAGTGTCCTTCTTTCCTCTTTGGTGCCAAGGGGGCAAGCACAGACGCGGAGTACCGAGGCATCGGGCAAAGGTTGCCATTTAAGTGCAATGAGACCAAGGCCAGCGGAGCGGCATGATGGAGGTCACCGTCGAGCCCAAGACAACGTCATCACCAGTGCTTTTGGCAGCCGAAGACCAACTTTAGTCAGGATAACTTGTACGGGATGTTCCCCTTTGAAATGGCCGTTGTTGGCGCCCTTCCCGCTCAATATTTGGGAAGAGGCCCAGGGCCTCTATAAATAGGACTAGCCACCACAGTAGAGGGGGATCTAGTTTTGGGACTCATCGAGAGCTCATTAGAGAGAGAGAGGCGATCGAACTCACCCAAGCAGTTCATCGCACCAGCTCAAGAACACCTCTCGCGAGGCTGTTCTTCCCTTGTACTGTTCATCATCAGCCCCTGAGGCAATCCACCACACCACACAGTGGAGTAGGGTATTACACCACAACGGTGGCCCGAACCAGTATAAATCTTGTGTCCCTCGTGTTGTTCATCGATTTTAGCTTAGATCTCACAAGACGATCGGACGTAGGACGGTAGGGGAGAGATCTTCGTGCGCACCCCAGAGTTTGAACCTTAAGGGTCTGCCGGAACCCAACATCCGACAGAAAGCAACAGCGGGGGAAGAGGAAGAAAATGAAGATAAGCTTCTACTTTCCTCCCTCATTCCTTACACTTCCCCCGTTGGCGTTGCTCACTTGTCTTCATATTGCAGGGATGTGGAGACGCTGGCCCAGAGGATAAAGAGGGCCAGGATTTCAGCGAGTGCCCAGCCCCCGGCAAGCACCTCCAGTACGCCACTGGTGGGTGTTGAGCAGCCCCGGACAGCAGCCCCTAGCCCAGCCCCCAACGTGAGTCCATCAACCATCCTTTGTCGTCGTGCGTAATGCACGATGCTTTGGTACTGACCCTGCCGTGGATGTAGGAGGGGAGCAACACCAAGGGGAGCCGCAGAGGGCTTCTCCCATCATGCCGCCCCCGTCGACCACGCCGCGCCCCAAGGGGCGTCCCCGGCAAGGGCACCAAGCGCCGAGGCCATGCACACGGAGGAGGAGGGGGAGAACACGGGCACCGGTGGCTTCGCCTCGACGACAGACCTTGGCGGAGAAGGGACTTCCTCCTCTCGGCCCGGCACGGGTATGCCACTCGCTCTCCACTTCTGCTTGCGTTCTTTCTTTCCTCTTTTCCTTACTGGCTTTCGATCTTGGCTCCGCCCTGTCTCCTTCTTGGCACCCAGACCCCTCCTCATTAGACTCAGAGGACATCGACACCGTCATCAAGGACGTTGCCGCGGATGCCATGGCGGAGGCAGAGAAGATTGCTGCCGAGGAGAGCGCCAGGGGCACCGCTGAGGACGCCGGCAAGGGGCCCACTGAAGAGCCCAACAAGGGGCCTGCTGGGGAAGCCGACAAGGCCACTGCCGAGGAGATGGCGTTTGACGACCTACCCTCCTCCTCCGCTGCCTCTGGCTCCGGCAGGTACCTGAGGGTAAGCAACGACCTCTTCGTCCATCTCCTTGGCGCGTCGAGCACTAGGGCTCCCTTTGAGGGAGAGGTGTTCGGTGAGGAGGTGCTTTCCACCGCCGGGCTTGAGGTCGTCGATGAGCCGGGCGTCGGTGGCATCGGCTCCCAGGAGGAGCGGTGCTCTAGGCCATGGGTGCCAGCTTCCAGAAGCTTCAGTCGCTCCATCGCGCCCGTCTGGACAAGGCCAAGTCCAGGACAGCGGTGGTGGAGAAGGCAGAGGCGGACTTTGGAGGGCGCGTCACCAAGGCGCAACACTGGTTCCGCCAGGCCTAGGACGAGCTGAAGGTCTCCCAGGGCGAGCTGGCCAACCGTGAGGTGAAGCTCACCCTGAAGCTGGCCGACATCGAGAAGACCCAGGAGACGGCGAAGAAATTGGCCGACGAAGCCGAAGCCGCTCGGACCCAGCACGAGGCCGCACTGAAAACCTAGGAAGAGGACCTTGCCGCGCGCGAGGAGAAGCTTGCCGCCACGCTCCGCGACAAGGACGAAGAGGTGGGCAAGATCGGCGTGCAGCAGACCCAAGAGCTGGAGCAGAGGCATCGGGAAGCACTCAATGCCTAGGATCAGGTCTACACCGGCAGGGTGAAGGAGCTGGAGGGGCAAGCTTTGAATCTGGCCCAAGAGAGGGACATGCTCAACGGCGCCCGACGGAGGTGTGGGGCATGGTCGTCAGCAAGGCCGGAGAACTCTCCAAAGCCAACAACTCCATCAGAGACCTCATGCTGAAGCTGGGAGATCTCGAGAAGATGTTGTCGGAGGTCAGAACCCGGGAGGGGATCCTGACCAAGGAGCTGGAGACAGAGAAGCAGCTGCGGATGAACGAGACCGCCAACCTCGAGGACCACATGGCGGGTGAGAAACGTTGGCTCGAATGCCTTGCCGCCATTGAAAACTCGGCCGCCAATCAGCTGGCCATTATGGAGATGCCGGAGAAGAGGTACGCCCCAGAGGCGAACCTGAGCCCCAATGCCAACCTGACCATGTAATTTGAGAAGGTCGTCGGCGCCCTGAGGCGGCTTCATTCCAACCGGCCGCCCTACCTGGCCGAAGAATCCCGGATACTCTGCCAGGGGACCATGACCAGCGTGCTCACGAAGATTGCGCACTGGCACCCAGACCTCGACTTCAAAGCTGTGCTGAAGAGCTTGCCGGAGGATGCCGACATTGCGGCGCTCAATGAGCGTATCCAGCCCATCCTCAGCCGCATCGACAAAATCAAGAGGTTGGAGGGCCAGCGCCGGGACTAGGCTCCCCGTTCTTCGTTGCCGCTGCGGGTTCATGACCAAGACAATGCTATCTTTAGTTAGAACCGCGGCGGCAATTTGTGTAACATAACTCTGAAGTGCTCCTGAAGTCAAGCATGTTGTTTTCCTGTTCGAATTTCCTTTGTATGTCCACCCCACATCGACCGGTTAGGCTTGCCGGCACATAAACCCAGGGCGGCGCTTTGAGGGCGGATCATCATTAGCCTGCTGGGTGTGCTTGTTGCCGGGCACAGCACCTTACCACACTTGGCGCGGCCGCTCGATCTGTTGAGCTTGACTCGAGTCAGAACCAAGAGCGTTGCCGATGGCGAAAGGCTACCCTGCCGCTCTTGACGAACGCTCGAACTGTTGAGCGGACTCGAAACAGAACAAGGGCATTGCCAATCGCAGGAGGGCCTCTCTGCATACAGGCTCTCCATACATAGGCCGAACCGTCAAGGATAATAACCTTATATGTAAGGAGAAAAACTTAAAATTCAGCATGACTTAGCTCTTTCGTCGCCGCCTCGGCGTCCTTCACGCCAATAGGCAGTGCCGCCTTCTTGGCCGCCTTCTCCGCAGGAGCTGTGCCGATGATGAACTGCTAGGACTACCACTGGACGCGATTCTCACAATCTGGGTGTCCCCCTACCTAGCATGCCAATGATGTCGGTGGGAAACGACACCTATGGGATCACTGGAATCCCTACTACGGTTGCGGGGCGCGAGGATCGTGAGAAGAGAAGGACTAGCAGGCAGCACAAAGGGGATTTACCAACATTCAGGCTGCAAAGATGTGTAAAACCCTATGATCCTGCTTTGGTGGATGTATTTAGTGTTCTTGAGCTCTTGAACCAGCTCTGGGTGCTGCCAGGTTCGAAAGAGCCGAATCCTTCTCCAGTGCGCCATCGGCCTCCTTTTATAGGCGAAAGGGGCTGCCATAGTGGCACACAGGAGGTGGAAAGTGCTATAGCATTGTGAGCTTATCGCTGGTATTACATGACAAAGTGCATTTAATGCGAGGCTTAGGTGTCCCTTCACTTTATCGGGGACCGGAGCGAGGCCCTCCCGTCCATCACCGCTCCTCTTTGCTTTGACACGCGCTTGGCCAGCGATGCATGCGGTGCCATGTAGGCAGGCAGGCAGCTGAGGTGGCGAGGTGGTGGAGCCTCCACGAAGGGCTGCATGTTGCCATGCAAGTGCTGGTTGGGTCGGCAGGTGCATGCGAACGGCGGCAGAGACTTGGCTAGCGTTGGCCTTGCTGTGGCCCTGCTGGCGCGCTTGGCGAGGGACTTGCCGGGTGGCCCGGCAAAGGTCTTGCCGCGCCACGCCGTCATCCCCGGCAAAGACCTTGCCGGGGGTCTCGTGGGCTTCCTCGGTAAGAACCCTGCCGAGGATTGTTACCTTCCTATCCTCATTTGATCTTGACTATTCTTTTTCTTCACAAAGATCTGCATGCCACCACGGAGGTGCCTCCCGAGCCATGTCCCAATGCGTTTGTCTAGCGTTAGTGGGCTCAAAGGTGGCTCGCTCAGCTGGTGTGGGCGAGTTGCCCCGACAAAGGTCTTGCCGGGGCCGCTGAGGCTGCCCCGGCAAGGGTCCTTGCCAGGGAAACCTGCTTCGTCCATCCAATCTTTGTGGCCTTGCTCCTTCTCATTGCTTTGTTTGTCTTGTGCCTTCGGCTTCTCTCCGGCTTCCCTTTCCTGCCCTATTATGCGGTGGACGTGGTGGGTGGCTCTGACTGCCCGTGCACAAGTAAAGGGGTCAAAAGCAGGGCCCCTACTTTTGTACACCGACACCGACGTACTTCTTCCTCCTATATATACCTACGTACCTCGAAAACATCCAGGGAGCCAACGAAAAACAATTTCCACCGCCGTAACCTTCTATATCCGTGAGATCCCATCTTGGAGCCTTCGCCGGCGCTCCGCCGGAGGGGGAATCGACCACGGAGGGCTTCTACATCAATACCATAGCCCCTCCGATGAGTTGTGAGCAGTTTACCACAGACCTTCGGGTCCATAGTTATTAGCTAGATGGCTTCTTCTCTCTTTTTGGATCTCAATATAATGTTCTCCTCCTCTCTTGTGGAGATCTATTCGATGTAAACTCTTTTTGCGGTGTGTTTGTCGAGATTCGATGAATTGTGGGTTTATGATCAAGTTTATCTATGAGAAATATTTGAATCTTCTATGAATTCTTTTATGTATGATTGAGTTATCTTTGCAAGTCTCTTTGAATTATCAGTTTGGTTTAGCCTACTAGATTGATCTTTCTTGTCATGGGAGAAGTGCTTAGCTTTGGGTTCAATCTTGCGGTGTCCATACCCAGCGACAGAAAGGGTAGCAAGGCACGTATTGTATTGTTGCCATCGAGGATAAAAAGATGGGGTTTATATCATATTGCATGAGTTTATCCCTCTACATCATGTCATCTTTCTTAATGCGTTACTCTGTTCTTATGAATTTAATACTCTAGATGCATGCTGGATAGCGGTCAACGTGTGGAGTAATAGTAGTAGATGCAGGCAGGAGTCGGTCTACTTGTCACGGACGTGATGCCTATATACATGATCATGCCTAGATAATCTCATAATTATTCACTTTTCTATCAATTACTTGACAGTAATTTGTTCACCCACCGTAATACTTATGCTATCTTGAGAGAAGCCACTAGTGAAACCTATGGCCCCCGGGTCTATCTTTTATCATATAAGCTTTCAATTTACTTTTATTTGCATCTTTACTTTTTGCATCTATATTATAAAATACCAAAAATATATTTATTTTATCATACTATCTCTATCATATCACACTTTTGCATGTGGCCGCGAAGGGATTGACCACCCCTTTATTGCGTTGGTTGCGATTTCTTTGTTTGTTTGTGTAGGTGCGTGGGACTTTTGAGGAGCCTCCTACTGGATTGATACCTTGGTTCTCAAAAACTGAGGGAAATCCTTACGCTACTATTGCTGCATCACCATTTCCTCTTCAAGGAAAACCAACGCAAGCTCAAGACGTAGCAGTGCCTACAACTGCCCGTGCACAAGTAAGGGGTACCAAAGACCCCGTACTTTTGTACACCGATAGGAGCCCCCGGGCCTGGGCCACACGTGAGCGCAAGGCATAGTTGGGCCAGGCCAAAAGCAGTGCGCAGACACACGTGGCAGAGGCTTAATCTTTCACGATCTCTTTGCTAGATGCGCCTCCCTAGATCCACGTCGAGCGCGTGACGTGGGGGTCGTGCGTGGGATGATCGGAGCACGCCTGCATCACTTTGCAGCTAATGGTAAAAAAAGGGCAGCCCACGCCTTCCCCATAAAAGAGGAATCTGTAGGGGTGCCGCTCATTTACCCTCTGCGCCCTTCCCCAATCTAGGAACCGTCGTTCCCTTTCTTCTTCCCTGAGCAAAAACCAGAGATCTTGCTTCTTCTCGCCACTGGCGTGCCTTCATTGCTTCTAGATATCTTGCCTCATCCGAGTCGTCATGGCGCCCAGGGCAAGCAAAGGCAAGGGTGCGGACAAGGCCACCATGGGGAAAGAGGTGTCGGAGAACAAGCTGATGAAGCTGCGGAAGAAGCACGCCCTCTTCGCTTTAACAATCGACACACTCACGCTTAGGGACCAGTTCCTGTGCCTATGGGGGAGAGAGACGACGGGGCATCCCTCCATGCAGGTCATCCCCGCTCCCTTTGCCGAGCCTGGCCCGAATACTTATCCTTTCTTTGTCGACTACTTCTCCTGCGGCCTCTGCCCCCCTTTTTGGTCCCAGATCCTCCCCTAGTAAACCAGGAGGACATCGACGTTGTAATCAAGGAAACCACCAAGGACGCCGAGGCCGAGGCAGCCAACATCGCTGCTGAGGAGGCTGCTAGGGGATCCACCGAGGAGGCCGACATGGGCGCTGTTGAAGAGGCTGCCAAGGTGCCTGCTGGGGAGGCCGGCAAGGCTACTGCTGAGGAGGCCGACACATCGCCTGTTGGGGAGGCTGGCAAGGCCGCCATTGGGAAGGCCGCCAAGGAGCCTGCAGGGGAGGAGATGGTCGAGGAACAACCTTCTTCCTCCTCAGCCCCTGCCCCGAGGAGGTACTTGAAGGTGGGCGAAGATTTGTTCGTTAGCCTCCTAGGGACGGCGAGCACCGGAGCGCCAGCCAAAGGGTAGGTGTTCGACGACGAGGTCCTCACCACTGCCGGGCTCCAGGTCGTCGAAGAACCGAGCATCCAGGATTTGGAAGAGACATTTGCTAATCTGCGCAAGATCAACTTGAAGCTAAACTCAAAGAAGTGTGTGTTTGGCATTTCCTTTGGCAAGCTACTTGGTTTCTTTGTGTTCCACCGTGGGATCAAGGCCATTGAGCAGATTCATGCACCAAACACAGTTAAGGATGTGAGGCGTCTGACGGGATTCATTGCCACGCTTAGTAGATTAATCTCCAAGTTTGCCGAGCGTACCCTACCTTTCTTCAAAAATTTTAAGAAGGAAGGACCTATGAAGTGGACCCAGGAAGCAGATGCAACATTGCAAGATTTGAAGACCTACCTATCCTCTGTGCCCACTTTGGTTGCACCCAAACCTCAGGAGCCGTTGCTGCTATATCTGGCAGCTACTAATGAAGTGGTTAGTGCAGCATTGGTGGCACAACAAGAAGTGGAAGATCTAGAAACCTCAATAGGTGTCCCACGTAGAGAAGAAAGAGAGAATAGCCCAACAAGGCCAGATATGGATCAGGACAAAGAGGAGCACGGCAACGAATGCAACCTGAAGGACGCGGCAAGGAAGAAAGTGGTGCAACCCCCAGTATACCCTGTCAGCTCCCTATTACAGGGGGCTAGATCCAGGTATTCTAGCATGCAAATATTGATTTTAGGCCTTGTCATGGCCTCAAGTAACACTGCACCACTACTTCCAAGCCCATGAGATTACGGTTGCCACACGCTTCCCATTGCAAAGGATACTCCAAAACCCAGAGGCTACCAGCAGAATAGTGGAATGGGCATTGGAGTTATCTAGCTTTGGCCTGAAGTTTGAAAGCACATCAATGATTCAAAGCAGGGCATTGGCATAGTTTATTGCAGAATGGACGCCAACCCCTGATGAGGAAGTGCTGGAAACAGTCATCCCTAGCAAGGAATCACCCCAAGAATGGATCATGTATTTTGATGGTGCCTTCTCCCCACAAGGTGCAGGGGCTGGCGTGCTTCTCGAGTCTCCCACTGGGGAGCACCTGAAGTACGTCGTCCAGATGCATTTTCCTTGGAAGGAGGCAACCAATAATAAAGGAGAGTATGAAGGGCTCCTTGTCAGGCTCAGGATTGCCACAAAATTGGGAATCAAGAAGCTGATCATTCGAGGAGATTCACAACTTGTGGTGAGCCAAGTCAACAAGGATTACCAAAATCCATTGATGGAGGCATATGTCGAGGAAGTCAGAAGATTGGAGGAGCTCTTTGACGGATTGCAAACAGAGCACGTACCCCATGCAGAAAACAACATAGCTAATCATCTGTTAAAGTGCGCTACACAAAAGCTTCCTGTGAACCAGGAACTTTTGTTCTCCATCCTACTCAACCCTCCGTATCCCCAACAACAATAGCCAGAAAGAGGAGGAAAATGGACCCCGGTAAGCCTCTCCCAGAAGAACCCCTCGGGGTTCCTGGCAAGGGCCCTGCCAAAAACAACTCCCTTTGATTGTCAGGCTGCACCCTCCTGCAGGGCCACTGGTCCCCGTGGTCGAGGGATGCGCTCCCACGAATGAGGAGGTGCTGCTAGTCCTCGTTGCCGAGCATGAGGCTCCAGTGTGGGAAAATCACATAGTCTATTTCCTCCAAAACTGGAGAACTTCCCGAAGAGCAAGAAGAAGCAGAAAGAGTTGCCCGGAGGGCTAGTATGTATCAATTGGTTGATGACACTCTATACAAAAAAAAGGCCCAATGGTGTGAAATTGAAGTGCATTTGCCAGGAAGAAGGAAAGGAACTGCTGGTAGAAATACACAAAGGCATGTGCGGCTCCCACATTGGATCATGGGCTTTATTTGGGAAGCATTCTGGCAAGGATTCTATTGGCCCACAGCCCTCCAAGAAGCGGTCTAGCTAGTCACAAAGTGTGAAGCCTGCCAGTTCCATTCCAAGAATATCCATCTACCTGCCCAAGCACTTCAGAAAATCCCTTTGTCATGGCTGTTTTAGGTCTGGGGGCTGATGACCCACAAGTGTAGGGGATCTATCGTAGTCCTTTCGATAAGTAAGAGTGTCGAACCCAACGAGGAGCAGAAGGAAATGATAAGCGGTTTTCAGTAAGGTTTTCTCTACAAGCACTGAAAGTGTAGGTAATAGATAGTTTTGTGATAAGATAAATTGTAACGAGTAACAAGTAAATAAAGTGCAGCAAGGTGGCCCAATCCTTTATGTAGCAAAGGATAAGCCTGGACAAATTCTAATAATGAGAAAGGAGCTCCCGAGGACACATGGGAATTATCGTCAAGCTAGTTTTCATCACGTTCATATGATTCGCGTTCGGTACTTTGATAATTTGATATGTGGGTGGACCGGTGCCTGTGTACTTCCCTTACTTGGACAAGCATACCACTTATGATTAACCCCTATTGCAAGCGTCCGCAACTACAAAAGAAGTACTAAGGTAAACCTAACCACAACATTAAACGTATGGATCCAAATCAGCCCCTAACGAAGCAACACATAAACTAGGGTTTAAGCTTCTGTCACTCTAGCAACCCATCATCTACTTATTACTTCCCAATGCCTTCCTCTAGGCCCAAATAATGGTGAAGTGTCATGTAGTCGACGTTCACATAACTCCACTATAGGAAAAGACAACATACATCTCATCAAAATATCGAACGAATACCAAATTCACATGACTACTAATAGAAAGACTTCACCCATGTCCTGAGGAACAAATGTAGCTACTCACAAAGCATATTCATGTTCATAATCAGAGGAGTAATAATATGCATTAAGGATCTGAACATATGATCTTCCACCAAGTAAACCAATTAGCATCAACTACAAGGAGTAATCAACACTACTAGCAACCCACAGGTACCAATTTGTGGTTTTGGTACAAGATTGGATACAAGAGATGAACTAGGGTTTTGAGAGGAGATGGTGCTGGTGAAGATGGTTATGGAGATTGACCCCCTCCCGATGAGAGGATCGTTGGTGATGACGTTGGTGATGATTTCCCCCTCCTGGAGGGAAGTGTCCCCGGCAGAACAGCTCCGCGGGAGCCCTATATTGGTTCTGCCAAGGTTCCGGCTCGTGGCGGCGGAGTTTCGTCCCGTAAGCTTGCCCATGATTTTTTCCAGGGTAAAAGCCCTCATATAGCAGAAGATGGACACCGGGGGGCCACCAGGGGGCCCAGGAGATAGGGGCGTGCCCAGTAGGGGTGGGCACGCCCCCACCCTCCTGGACAGGGTGTGGGCCCCCTTGATGTATTTCTTTCGCTCAATTATTTTTATTAATTCCAAAAATAGGTTTCATGGAGTTTCAGGATTTTCGGAGCAGTGCAGAATAGGTTTCCAATGTTTGCTCCTTTTCCAGCCAGAATTCCACCTGTCGGCATTCCCCCTCTTCATGGTAAACCTTGTAAAATAAGAGAGAATAACCATAAGTATTGAGATATAATGTGTAATAACAACCCATAATGAAATAAATATTGATATAAAAGCATGATGCAAAATGGATGTATCAACTCCCCCAAGCTTAGACCTCGCTTGTCCTCAAGCGGAAGCCGAAATCAAAAAATATGTCCACATGTTTAGAGATGGAGGTGTCGATAAAAATAAAATACGGACATGAGGGCATCATGATCATTCTTATAACAGCAACGTATATAGATTTTATCATATGATTTCTTATGCTCAAGTAACAATCAATTCACAATGTCAACTATGGTTCAAAAACTTCATTGATAACTAACAAACTATAATTTCAGTCATTGTAGCAATTGCAATTTATCATAACATCATAAAGAGTCAACAATAGAGCTTTTCAGCAAGTTCACATACTCAACTATCTTGTAGTCTTCTATAATTGCTAACACTCACGCAATACTTGTGGTTATGGAGTTTCATCCGGACACTGAGAAAGACAGGGGCTTATTGTGGTGCCTTCCAACGTATTCACCTTTAGGTGATGTCAACAATAATAGCCCATGCTAACTTACATCCAATTGGATATATATATCATGATCTTTCAAACATGAGGAGCTTGCCAAAGGATAAAATGAAAAGGGAAAGGTGAGGATCACCTTGACTCAAGCATAAAGTAAAAACATAAAGTAAAAGATAGTCCCTTCGCAGAGGGAAACAGAGGTTGTCATGTGCTTTTAGGGTTGGATGCACAAAATCTTAATGCAAAAGAACGTCACTTTATATTGCCCCTTGTATGTGGACCTTTATTATGCAGTCCGTTGCTTTTATTACTTCCACAACATGATCGTACAAAGCTTATTTTGTCTGCACTAATAAGTCATACATATTTATATAGCAATTTTTATTGCCTACAACATGACAACTTACTTGAAGGATCTTACTCAATCCATAGGTAGGTATGGTGGACTCTCATGGCAAAACTGGGTGTAAGGATATTTGGAAGCACAAGTAGTATCTCTACTTGGTGCAAGGAATTTGGCTAGCATGAGGGGGAAAGGCAAGCTCAACATGTTTAGAAGGTCAATGACAATATACTTTAGCTGAGATGTGAGAAAACATAAACCATTACGTTGTCTTCCTTATCCAACGTCAACTTTTTTAGCATGTCATACTTAATGAGTGCTCCCAATCATAAAAGGTGTCCAAGATAATATATTTATATGTGAACCTCTCTTTCCTTATCACTTCCTATTAATTGCAACGATGACCAAAACTACGTTTATCAACTCTCAACAATTTTTATGCCTCATACTTTCTATGTGTGAAGTCATCACTAACCATAAGATCAATATGAACTCTTTTATCATTTCTACTTTCTCAAGATCATAGCAACATAGCAAAGCCCTTGACTCAACACTAATCTTTATTATAGATAGCTCACGGACTCGATTACAAAAAGAGATCGCAAAGCAAAACTCAAAACTACTTGATATCAAAACTTCAATCTACTAGATCAAGATACTACTAAAAGGATCGAACTAAATAAAATGGTAAAGATAGGAGTGTGATGGTGATACGGCACCGAGGCACCTCCCCCAAGCTTGGCAGTTGCCAAGGGGAGTGCCCATACCCATGTGATTATGTCCTCGGAGGTGGTGAAGTAGGAGTTGTTGCAGATGTGGGTTTGTTCCTCAATTTACGCTTGAGTATAATATTTTGCTCCTTTAGGTCCCCGATCTCCTGCTCAAGGCTTAATACTCTTTTGCATAATTCCTGTTTATTTTCCTGCAAGAGACGAAAAGGGATAAACTCGATCTTTGGCTTCTTTGCTCTATCATGGAGGCTTGACTTTTTAAACTCCACATGCATGTCCCCAGGTTGAGGTAATGGGGCTTCGTCTTCGTCTGAACTCATCTCCTCCTTTACTTTAGGCTCATAGTCTTCCTCTTCTTCAGAGGTCCAGCCATCATGCTCCAAGTCCCCGTAGACCTTAGGGTCTGCGAGGTAATCAGCCACATAACTCTCCCCCCCTTCCGAATCCTGAGACGACATATTGCTCTAAATCTGTAACAGAAACAGCTCGAAACAAAAACAGAGGATATTTGCGTGATACGGTGGTCAAAACCTTCAGGGGTATATATAATTAATTTTTACCGACCAAAATACGTAATGTGCAAGAAATCGGAGTCCGGGAGGCACACGAGGTGCCCACGAGACAGCGGGTTGCGCCCTCCACTCTCATGGAGGCCTCTTGTCCCTTTCGGACTACTTCTTTCTTCCTAAAATTCTTAAATATTCCAAAACTGCTAAAAATTGCCTTTGGAGTTGTTTTGGAGTCGGTTTACTTACCGTACCACATACCTATTCCTTTTCGGAGTCTGCAACATTCTGGAGAGTGTCCCTTATATATTCCTTTGGGGTTATGGTTTCAACAGTATTAGTTTCAACATTGATAGGATTACCTGAAATATAATGTTTAATTCTTTGACCGTTTACCACCCTCGGAATTTTGTGCCTTCGAAGTTGTTGATTTTTATGGCACCAGAATGATAGACCTCCTCGACAACGTAAGGACCTTCCCATTTAGAGAGAATTTTTCTTGCAAAATATCTTAAACGAGAGTTGAATAATAACACATAATCTCATACGTTAAACTCACGCTTTTGTATCCTTTTATCATGCCAGCGTTTAACTTTTTCTTTGAATAGCTTGGCATTCTCATAAGCTTGGGTTCTCCATTCATCAGGTGAGCTAATATCAAACAACCTCTTCACACTGGCAAGTTTGAAGTCATAGTTGAGCTCTTTAATAGCCCAATATGCTTTATGTTCAAGTTCAAGAGGTAAATGACATGCTTTTACATAAACCATCTTATATGGAGACATACCCATATGATTTTTGTATGCAGTTCTATAGGCTCATAATGCATCATCATGTTTTTTGGACCAATTCTTTCTAGATCTATTCATAGTCTTTTGACAAATTAATTTGAGCTCTCTATTGCTCAACTCTACTTGACCACTAGACTGCGGGTGATAAGGAGATGCGATTCTATGATTGACATCATACTTAGCAAGCATTTTACTCAAAGCACCATGAATAAAATGTGAACCACCATCAGTCATAAGATATCTAGGGACTCCAAACCTCGGAAAAATAACTTCCTTAAGCATTTTAATAGAAGTGTTATGATAAGCACTTCTAGTTGGAATAGCTTCTACCCACTTAGTAATGTAATCATCTGCAACTAAAATATGTGTGTAACCATTGGAGGCAGGAAAAGGTCCCATATAATCAAAGCCCAAAACATCAAACGGTTCAATAACAAGAGAGTAATTCATAGGAATTTCTTGACGTCTACTAATATTATCTATTCTTTGACATTTATCACAAGATAAGACAAACTTACGAGCATCTTTGAAGAGAGTAGGCCAATAAAAACCAGATTGTAGTACCTTGTGTGCAGTTCTATCTCCAGCGTGGTGTCCTCCATAAGATTCAGAGTGACACTTGCGTAGGATCTGTTCCTGTTCATGATCAGGCACACAACGTCTAATAAAACCATCTACTCCTTTATAAAGGTGTGGATCATCCCAAAAGTAATGTCTTAAATCATAAAAGAACTTTTTCTTTTGCTGGTATGTGAAACTAGGCGGTATAAACTTAGCAACAATGTAATTAGCATAATCAGCATACCAAGGAGCAGTACCAGAAGCATTAACAACCGCTCATTGTTCATCAGGAAAGCTATAATCAATAGGCAGTGGGTCATCAAGAACATTCTCTAACCTAGACAAGTTGTCCGCAACAGGGTTCTCAGCTCCATTTCTATCAATAATATTTAAATCAAATTCTTGGAGCAAGAGAACCCATCTAATGAGCCTAGGCTTAGCATCTTTCTTTTCCATAAGATATTTAATAGCAGCATGATCAGTGTGAATAGTAACTTTGGAATCAACAATATAAGGTCTAAACTTCTCACATGCAAACACAACTACTAAGAACTCTTTTTCAGTAGTTTCATAATTTCTCTGGGCAGTATCAAGAGTCTTACTAGCATACTGGATAACATTCAATTTCTTATCAACTCTTTGCCCTAGAACAACACCTACAGCATAATCACTAGCATCACACATAATTTCAAAGTGTAAATTCCAATCAGGTGGCTGAAGAATAGGTGTAGTGATCAAAGCTTTCTTAAGTATTTCAAGTGCTTCTACACAATCATCATCAAAGACAAAAGGAATATCTTTTTGCAATAAATTAGTCAGAGGCCTAGAGATTTTAGAAAAGTCCTTAATGAACCTCCAATATAAAACCGGCATGACCAAGGAAACTTCTTATACCTTTTATGTCCTTGGGACATGGCATCTTTTCAATAGCATCAACTTTAGCTTTATCAACTTCAATACCTCTCTCAGAAATCTTATTCCCCAAGGCAATGCCTTCATTAACCATAAAGTGACACTTTTCCCAATTCAGGACGAGACTAGTGTCTTCGCATCTCTACAAAACTCGATCAAGGTTGCTCAAACAATCATCAAAAGAGGATCCATAAACAGGGAAGTCATCCATGCACTACTAGGAAAAGGGCTATAGATAGGACTGGTTCTAATGGCGCACCAGGTAAGTAGTGCGCCACTACTATATACTAATGGCGCACCGGTTGCTCGTGCGCCATTAGTGTGGAAGACACTAATGGCGCACCGTGCTCACGGTGCGCCACTACTATTGATTTTTTTCCCATTTTTCCATACAAACTAATGGCGCATGGATGGCAAAGTGCGCCATTACTAGTTAGAACTAGTAATGGCGCACGACCAAGACAGTGCGCCATTAGTATATATATATATATATATTTTACTTTTTTGCAAACCTACTAATGGCGCAATATGCCAAAGTGCGCCATTAGTAGTTTAAACTACTAATGGCGCACTGTGCCACGGTGTGTCATTATCATAATTTTTTTTTACTTTTTTGCAAAACTACTAATGGCGCATGTCACTGTGGTGCGCCATTAGTATGTTGGGTTACTAATGGCGCATGGCTTAGTGGTGCGCCATTAGTAACCTGGGACCAGCTAGATATTTTTGGACAGCCACACCTACACACTCACTTTCCCCACTTCATTAGCCCCACCTCCTTCTCTAAGCTTGTCGGCTGCCTCCTCCTCCTCACCTCATTTGCACCATAGATTCATCAAAATTAAGTGGTGAAATTACCTTTTTTTGATAGGTAAGTAAGGGGAAAGCTATCTTCATGTTGTAGATCTACTTTTTTTCTCCCTAGCTCGCTCCAACAACATGCACATGCACTATTTGTGGCCTAGCTAGATCTATGTATGTTTGTGGTGTTGCTTGTGTTTGTGGTGTTGCATATATGTTTGTGTTTGCAGGTACCGGTATTTGAAATGCGATAGTTGCCAATATTTTGCCGGAATGTTGATTCATTTCCGTTTCGGCGAGAATTTTGGCACTATGCATTCTTTTTGGTCCTATTTTTAGGGAAGGTCATGCCAAATTTTTTCTTGGTTCTAAAATATCGTTTTGCTCTACCCCGCAGGCGACCATGGTCCGCACGATGACCGAAGGCATCGTGAATAGGTTTTTCAGCTCCGCGAAGGCCAAGATGCTTCAAAAGAACGAGACGGAGATAAGATGTCCGTGTCGAAGATGCAAGCTGAAGAGCCTTATTGCGGACCCGGATTCCGGGCAGGTGCGGGACCACCTGCTCTTGCGTGGTTTCATGGATGGCTATCGGTGGCAAGGTGATGAAGATGACTATGAAGTCCTCCATGGGGGCCGGGCAAGAAATGAGGAAGGGCAACAAGACAACCACCGCGGCGAGGGCGGGCGAGAACACGAAGAATCTCCAGGACATGATCATGACAGTGATGATGTACACCATCATCATGTAGAAGATGTCGTACATGATGATGAGGAAGATCAAGACGAAGGGCATGATCATGAAGATGAAGATGCCGGAGCAGATGACGATGGAGGCTGGGTGCAGGACCCTCATATTCAAGAGCTGCTTCGCAAGCAGATGGATAACACAAGAGCTGCCGCCCGAGAGAAAGCCAAGCTGGATCAACTGGAGATAGACGCGGTTACTCCATTGTATGAAGGATGCATGCCCGAGGATACCCGCCTAAAAGTAACGCTCATGGCTCTGGAGATGAAGGTAAAACACAAAATGACCGACGCATGCTTCGACGAGAACATGTCATTCTGGCACGAACATCTTCCCAAGGGGAACAAGTGCCCGACCAGTTTCGAGGAGGCGAAGAAAATCGTGCGTCCTTTGGATTTACTGCACGTGAAATACCATGTGTGCATGAACAATTGCATCATTTATCGGGACGAGCATGCGGAGTCTACCATATGTCCGGTGTGTGGCGTCACTCGATACAAGAAGAGGAAGAAAGCTCCTCGAAAATCGGTGTGGTACTTTCCGATCACTCCTCGTCTGCAGCGGTATTTCATGGACCCTAAGGTAGCAAAGCTCCTATGTTGGCACGCGGATAGGGAGGAGAAGAAGCGGGAAGATGACAGAAATGATCCGGAGATAAATAAAAAAGACAAGATGCTGAGTCACCCTAAGGATGCGAGCCAGTGGCAAGCGTTGAACTTCGAATACCCAGAATTTGAGAAGGATCCAAGGAACATCGTGCTGGGCGCGAGCAACGATGGAGTCAATCTGTTTGGCAGCCAGAGAAGCACACATAGCACCTGGCCTGTGTTTGTGTGGATGTACAACCTTCCCCCCTGGTTGTGCATGAAGAGGAAGTACATTCACATGAGTATGCTACTTGAAGGGCTGAAACAACCAGGGAACGACATCAATCTGTATCTGGGGCTGCTGAAGGAGGAGCTAGACATGCTGTGGAAAATGCCAGCCAATACGTGGGACGCCGCAGAGAAAGAATATTTCCCTATGAGAGCCGCACTGCTCACGATGGTGCATGACTATCTCGGTTACGGATATCTCGCGGGGCAGGTAGTCCACAGATTTTCTGGATGCGTAAGGTGCATGGATGACACAACGTATCGCCAGCTAGATAGAGATCCCGGGTCTTTGAAAACCGTGTTCATGGGACATCGAAGGTGGCTTCGCAACGATGACCCGTGGAGGAAACGCAAGGACCTGTTCGATGGTGAAACCGAACCCCGAAAACGCCCTGTACGAGGAGCGGCGAGGAAATAGACGAGCTGTTGAAAAATTGGAAAGACTGCCCACTGCCGGGAAAAAAGGCGCCAGAGCCGGGAAAAAAGCGAAAGGCGCCAGAGCCGCTACTGAAGGTATGGAAAACGAGGTCTGTTTTCTGGGACTTGCCGTACTGGAAGATCCACCGTGTGCCGCACAGCCTTGATGTCATGCATATCACGAAGAACGTGTGCAAGAGTCTACTTGGTACCCTGCTCAACATGCCAGAGAGGACCAAAGATGGGCCGAAAGCAAGGGTAGACTTGAAATCAATGGGCATCAGGCAGGAGCTTCACGCTAATGATGATGATGACGATGATGATGATGATGATGATGATGAGGCAAAGCAGGACACAGAAAGTCGTCGCAAAGGCAAAAAGGCCAAGAAGACCGGAAATGACTACCCTCCCGCGTCCTTCACTCTAAGTCAGGAGGAGATCGAGCAGTTTTTCACCTGCCTCCTAGGAGTAAAACTTCCTTACGGTTACGCAGGGAAGATAAGCAGATACCTAGACCCAGCGAAGCAGAAGTTCAGCGGGATGAAGTCTCACGACTGTCACGTGGTGATGTCGCAGATACTTCCAGTTGCTATCCGTGGGATCATGGACGCGCACGTCCGTGAAACGCTATTTGGCCTATGCAACTTTTTCGACGTCATCTCTTGGAAGTCGATTGGCGTGAGGCAACTCAGAAGGCTACAGGAAGAGATCGTGGTGATACTATGCGAGCTTGAGATGTACTTCCCGCCCACATTCTTCGACGTTATGGTGCATCTGCTGGTCCATATCGTGGAGGATATCATCCAACTCGGGCCGATGTTCCTGCACAGCATGATGCCGTTCGAAAGGATGAATGGTGTCATCAAAGGATACGTTCAGAACATGTCACGTCCAGAGGGAAGTATAGCCAGGGGCTTTCTGACCGAAGAGTGCATCTCCTACTGCACGAATTATCTAGGCATCGAGAACCCCGTTGGTCTGCCCGTCAACAGGCACCTCGGCAGGCTCGCTGGATGGGGTCACCGTGAGGGTCGCCGCGAAATGCATGTCGACTACGAGGGTCGACTCGCCGACTTTGAAAGAGCAAACCTAGTCGCGCTACAACACATAGACGTGGTCGATCCTTGGGTGGTAGAGCACAAAACCTTTATTGAGAAGACGTATAATGACCGAGGCCAACAGAGGACGGACGGAGATATACTCAAAGAGCACAACTCATGTTTCACGTGTTGGTTCAAGCAGAAGCTTCTGTCGTACCCTTTACAAGAGGATTCTTCCGCGGAAGAACAACTCATATTCGCCTTGTCATAGGGCGCCGAGCACAACCTGATGACCTATGAGGCGTACGATATCAACGGCTACACATTCTACACCGAGGACAAGGACATGAAGAGCGATGGTTATCAGAACTCCGGGGTAACGATGGAATCCTACACCGGCAACGACAAGGACAGATACTACAGAAGGATCAAGGAGATCTGGGAGTTGATCTACGCTGGAGAGAAGGTCCCGATGTTCCGTGTCAGATGGGCCAAGAGCATCCTAAAAGAAGACCGGTATTTCACCACCATGGTTATACCCGAAGCCAAATCCAAGACCGCGGGCGCAAACGTCACCGCAAAAAATGAGCCATGGGTACTGGCTTCCCAAGTGGACCAATGCTTCTTCATTACCGACCCGTCGAAGCCCAGTCGTGTTGTCATGAGGAGAGGCAAAAGGAAGATCATCAGAATGGATGGAGTAGCCAATGAGCAAGACTTCGACAAGTACGGCGACCCGAAGATCGAACATGATGACGACGATGAAGTAGCAGCACACACCACAAGAAGAAGCAGGACCACCCTACCTAAAGGACGTCTATTCCACAGAAGAACTCCATTTGCGAAAAAGAAGGGCAAGAAGATTGTGAACAGATAGCTAGCTAAGATCAATTGTATTTAAATCGTAGTCTTCATTTCTCGATTGTATTTCATAGGCACTTTTTGATATCATGAATATTTTTAAATTTCATGGGCACTTTTTGAATTCATGAGGACACTTGATCTCGATCCCCCTCCATCTCGATCTCGATTCCCCCTCCATCTCGATCTCGATCCCCCTCCATCTCGATACCACCCGCACCCTCCCCCGCTAGCACAAAAAAATATCAAACAACATTTAAAATGCATAAAAAAATATTGGGGAGCCTGGGAATCGAACCCAGGACCTCCTGGTGTGTGTGCTGCGTGCTGACCAGTCGGACTAGTGGGCGGGTTCTGATGTAGATAGGGTTAGGTGGTATATAACCTGACAAGTCGGGCTAGATTAAAACAATATTCTAATGGCGCGCCGAGGGGAGGTGCGCCATTAGAATATTCGTACTTATGGCGCACGAGGGGGTGGGGCGCCATTAGAACCCTCCCCCCACTCCACCTACTGCCCTCGCACTGTGTCCTTCCTCCCTCCCTCGCCAGATTCCCCTCGATCGACCCCAACCGTACACCGCCGCCGCAGCCGCCGCCTCCGTCCGCCGCAGCCGCCCACACGCCCCCGCCGCCTCCCTCTCCCCTTCCTCCCCTCGAGCACCGCCTCCCCCCGAGCCTCGCCTCCCCCGCGAGTGCCGCCCCCTCCATCCCCTCCGTCCGCCGCGCCTGCACGCCCTAGGGTTCCGGCTCCAAGGTGGGTGGCAAGCTCGACACGCCGCCTCCTCCTCGACGCGCCGCCTCCTCCTTGACGCACCTCCTCCTCGACGCGCCGCCTCCTCCTCGACGTACCGCCTCCTCCTCGACGCGCCGCCGCCCGCCGCCTCCTCGATGCCGGCGCCCTCCTACGGCAACCTGCCGTTATCCCACAGGTGATTCCTCACCTCTCCCCCCTTCCCCTCCTTCCCCCTAGGCTACCTCCCGCAAGTACCACAGCCCTCTTCCCCCGTGTTCTAGGGTTAGCAAATTTGAGTGTCCTCCCGTGAGCCTCTCTTCAACTGTTTTTGCTGATGTTTGGTTCTGACGATGAGTAGCAAGTATAGTACGAAGATGATGCATAGTAGGAAGATGATGCATGGTATTGATGAATTTTTTCTTATGAAACTGAAATTATTAACTCCCTCTGTAATTTGTAAGACATCCAGTAATTTTCCTAAGTAATCGAGAATAATTTATATACCAGAACATAATAAGAACCCTAATTAGTACAGTTTCCGTTAGCACACTGGTAAGATATAACTTACAACTTTACAACTATCTCTAGTCAAGTCTGATATTGCTTTTGCTTATATGCGGTCAATTTCTCAACTTGATAACTAGTAGATCAGTAGTTTATATATTGTCACATTGACTAGGTTTCATACAAAAAAAATCCAGGTTACATAAATTTGTAATTTTATATGGCAATATTATATACTGGTGAAAGGCTCAGCTCTGTCTGAGTAATGCTATGCAATTTTATAAAATGGCTAACAACCACACATGTGAATCTGTTCTTGATACACCTTTTCCCTTTTCTTAGAATCATCATACACATCTGCATATTTCAGGTTTCCAAGGAGGTAAAGGAATTGAAGTTCAGACAGTGCAGCAGCAGCAACACCTCCAAGGTGAGAAATATGTTCAGTTAGGTACAGTTAGCATCATGTAAGAAAATGGCCATAATGTGCCCTGATAATGATGTATTTTGTCATAAAAATATATAGTGGACTGCCATGATAATGACATGGTCCTGTGTTTGCAAGTTGTCATAATCTTCAGTTTACTTGACTTTTGAGCCTGCTAGTAGTTTACTTCCATGAGTTGTTTTATTGACATGGCACATTTGCAATGGAGTTTTATATATCTTTAGCCACTGTTCATTAACAGCAAGTCAGTTTTGTTTATAGTTGAAAGTAAGTGTGTGGTTTGAAATTTTGACTGTTGGGGCGTAGTATTGTAACTAGAAGACCATGTATTTTCAGAATTGAGCTAAAGATTTGGGGGGTAGTATTTCTGATTTTAGAGCACCTTTGCTGGATGTATTTTACAGCAACTGTTGGAATCAAAACAATGCTTGTGGGCTGTCCTGTTAAGTTGAGTGAGTCATTAGAGGGCAGATAGAGTGACCCACACCAATTAATGTTTATGAAGAAGAAGAATAAACATGTTGCTGCTGTTGTTATGCAACCTGGCAGGTTCTGGTTTGCTGTATCTCCACCAGTTTGGGTTGGTGAATGTGGATGATTTTTTTATCATGTGAACTCATTGTCCGGCTACAAGAATTTGGTATCATCATGGTGTAATTTTGTTAACATTCTAGTTTTGTTAGATAGTGGCTACACTAATCTAGAGTGATACAATTTTCCTTCCCATTTGGTATCATCATGTTCAGTGTATACAGTTATAACATCATGTGGGTTTTTTAAGTCTGTTTACAGCTCATGTGGGTTTTAACATCATGTGGGTTGGTGAATGTGGATGATTTTTTTATCCTGTGAACTCGAATGTTGTAATGATGTTTTCTTCAGAGGCTACTGTCAAAAACTTGAGCAAAGATAGGCCCTTGAATTTGCTGGAATGTCGATTAACTTCCGTTCCGGCAAATTCGGGTACTCCATATGTCCTATTTTCAGCAAAGGTCATGCTAAAATTTTCCGTGAATTTTAGCATGACTTTGCTAAAAATAGGACATATGGGGTACTTGCGACTAATGCATGGGCCAGGGTATCTTAGTACTTAGTTAAGTAGGATCAACTGCCCTGCCATTCTTGCTGCATTAAACCATAGGTGGCAATAGAGCCAAGTGATTAGGCCCAACGACGACTGGGAGGAGTGTCGGAGACAGGTTCACCGTTTCAACGGTAACAGTTACAAAGCGTACACCACTAGGGCGGAGGCCGAATCTAGATATGCCCGCTATCTAGCGGGAGAGAGGAGGGAGCATTGGAGGAACCAGATGAGGACCAGTTTGATCGCGATGATGCTCATCATGATGACCACAACTCTCTTTTATGTGATGGTAGTTTAGATGATCGATATCGACTTGTAATGTGAAGACAAACTCGATACTCGCGGTCTTGAGACTTTTAATGTTTTATCTTTGTTTGGTCTTTTGAATTTGGAGACTAATATGATGAATTGTATTCGGAGACTAATCTTCTATTGTATTCGATGAATCTGATGTTGCTGTGTGCTGCTGTCTATATTCTGTCCAATAATATATTTTGTAACCTGTGCAAAAATCAGAAAAGCAAAAAAAAACCAAATATTCATACTAATGGCGCATCAAGGCAGAGTGCGCCATTAGTATGCCAAAGGATACTAATGGCGCATGGAGGCAGAGTGCGCCATTAGTGTGACAAAGCACATGGTTACATATGGCCCCCCGGGAGGCATACTAATGGCACATGGAGTTACATACTAATGGCGCACTGCCAGGTGCGCCATTAGTATACCAGATACTAATGGCGCACCAGTGGTGCGCCATTAGTAAAAAATTCTAATGGCGTGCTACTAATGGCGCACCGGTAGTGTGCCATTAGTAGGCAAAACCGGTGCGCCATCAGTAGGCCTTTTCCTAGTAGTGATGAATACCTCACAAATCTTTTCACAAAAATCAGAGAATATAGCCATCATGCATCTTTGAAAGGTAGCAGGTGCATTAGATAAACCAAAAGGCATACGTCTATAAGCAAAAGCACCGAAAGGGCAAGTAAAAGTAGTTTTTGATTGATACTCCGCTGACACGGGTATTTGAGAAAAAACAGAATAACCATCTAGAAAGCAGAAATGTGTGTGTTTGGATAGTCTTTCTAGCATTTGATCAATAAAAGGTAAAGGGTAATGATCTTTCTTAGTAGCTTTATTTAATTTATGAAAATCAATTACCATCCTATAACCTGTAATAATTCTTTGCGGGATCAATTCATCTTTATCATTAGGAACAACGGTAATACCTCCCTTTTTAGGAACACAATGGACAGGGCTTACCCAATCACTATCGGCAACGGGATAGATTATACCTGCCTCAAGGAGCTTTAGTATCTCCTTCCTTACCACTTCTTTCATCTTGGGATTCAGTCGTCGTTGAGGATCTCTAACTGGTTTAGCATCGTCCTGCAAATTAATTTTGTGTTGGCATAACGTGGGACTAACGCCCTTAAGATCATCCAGAGTATATCCAATAGCAGCTCGGTCCTTCTTTAGAGTTTTCGATAATATTTCTTCTTCTTCTCTGAAAGGTTAGCACTAATAATAACAGGATATATTTTCTTTTCATCAAGATAAGCATACTTAAGATTATCAGGTAATGGTTTGAGTTCAAACACGGGATCACCCTTGAGTGGAGGGGGATCCCCAAGAATTTCAACGGGAAGATTATGTTTCAGCACAGGTTCCTGTTTAAGGAACACTTCATCTATTTCCCTTCTTTCCTTCATAAACATATCATTTTCATGGTCTAGCAAATATTGTTCTAAAGGATCTGTAGGAGGCACGGCAATGGAAGCAAGACCAATAATCTCATCCTTACTAGGTGGTTCCCTATCACGAGGTTGTCTATGAAACTTAGCAAAATGAGTAGCTTCTCCACCATGACTCCCACCCCCACCACCTCCACCACCACCCCATCTCCGGCAGCCTTCTCCTTCTCCGGCGACCATGATCTCTAGGATGGCATCATGGAAGGTTTATTCCATTGGGATTTCAACCCCGGCCTCAAGGTCGAGGACCAGGTTCGTAGGAGATTCTAATCCACGGTTCATTTCTCTCTCCCATCTGCATCCAAGGAATTTTTCTTGGTGGCCACCTTCTCCTCTGCCTCCTTTCCCCTCTCTTGTGCTTCGGTTGGTTTGGCTTTGCAATGTTGCATTGGAGGTCTTGCTTCTGGCTTTAATGTGACACAAATTGGAACAAAGAACTTTCAATTCTCCGTGGCATCCAATAAGGTGGGCCATTTTATCTATGCCCTACGGGATAGAGTCTGGCCGGATTTTGTTTGTCATTTTGGTTTATTCAAACAACCATGGATTGCACCTGCTGATGGGTCTGTGGGTTGGAACACACCACATGAAATCTCTGCGTTATGGGCAATAACTCCCAGGGCGGTTCGTTCTAACCTTGCATTTCTTGCAACTAGTGCTGCCAAAGACAATTCATCCAACCGTGAGTTGGCGAAATTTCGTTTCTCCAAGCACATCTCTACTAATCTTATGAACTCATTTGAAGAAGTTTCTTCCCACAGAGTTGAGGATCTTGATATTTCTTGCTCAGATGAAATTCCGAGCAACACAACTATTCAGCTTGGCAGTTTGGTAATCCCATGTTCTTCGGTCAGCAATAATGTCCTTGCCAAAAAATATGTTGGAAAGAAACACCGTGAGCACAATTGGTGCAACATACCAATCTCCGTTTTGGAACATATCTTGGATTTCCGTCAGGCTCAGTATGACGAGACAACTATCCAAAAAATATATGACTTGAATGACTTGCCATCTTCGGAGATCATTCATGATATTCTGGGCCGCTGTTTCCATTGTGGTGCAACTGACCACATGTCAGTAGATTGCCAGGCCAAGCTCTGTGATTTGTGCAACACATTTGAGCGAGCGTGTTTCTATGGTAAACAACCCATGGGCATTTCTGTACGGACCTATAGCATATGCAACAGTCAGTCGCATGAAAAAGTATTCTACCCTGGTCTCCTGAGATGCTCAAAATGCAAACTTTTGGGCCATGAGCCGCAACGCTGTTCGGCCAAAAATGTGTTTCGTTTAACCTGGCATAGAAAGAAGTTGGAACGACAAGCCATCACCACTACAGATCCTCTGCCCCTTCCCAGGAAACGGGTACGTCTACGGAATCCCCACCTACCAAAAATTAACAAGATTTGGCGACCCAAAAAGAATGCACCAGATATTGGGCCCATCCCCTCCTCGACTATTGGCTTGACGACTCCGCTTCCAAACGTACACCAGCTACCCTTTCTGCCACCCCAGCCGACCAACGTTCCAGTTCGTGCCGATGGGAGCTCAGATCGAGAGAGGGCCTGACAATCGATTGGCGTGCAACATGATAGTGGTTGATGACCCGCCGCTCAGCCATGAAAGGTACGCCATTGTCACTGCCACACCTCCAGTGCCTGATCATCAGAAGCAGTTAGTTCTGATTGAGGTGGTCCGAATCATGACTGAAGATTTCCATCTTGAAGTTCCTAATGCTTTTGTTTAACCAATTGGGGTGGGCATGGTTGCTTTTGTGGATGTTGCCCTGAGAGATCAGTTCATCATGGAAAGTCCACACCAATTAGATCCCTTGGATGATGATATGACATTCTCTTTCATGCCACATGATGAAGGGGAGAATATGCGTCAATGCCCCTTCCAGTACGTGGCCTGGGTTCTTTTTTTGGCTTTCCCCATGGATTATCAAACGGATCATTACATCAACAAAGCGGTTTCTTGTTTTGGTAAGTTGTATCTCTATCACAGGCCTGGTCAGAATAAGGAGCGAGTGCTCGTCCGTGTAATCATCAGTAGCATTGCACAGGTGCCCCATAGCCTTGTGGTAAAACGTAATGGTACTCTGCCAGGTATGGGCCGCTCATGGTCGGTGCCTGTGTATGTTCTTAACGACGGAGACACAATCCCTGGTCTGGTTCGCAATGAGGATGATGCTCCACCCATGAATGCCTCTCCACATCCGTATGAATTGCCCTACCTCTCTGCTGCACAGCAATGGGCTCTTGAGCATCAGTAGGCGCTGCAACAGCAGATAGATGCAGCATGGCAACAACAAGCTCCTTTGCAGCAGCAGCAGTTGCAAGAGGACGGCTGGGGTGTTTGGCCTGTTGCACCTCCTACTTACTGAGGCTTCAGTTTCAGAACCTTGTTTCAATATACTGGCCCCTCCCTCATGGACGGCGTGGAACAGGAGAGTAATGTCACTGATGACCCCCAAGATGAATGGTCAGTTTACTCTGACATTGAAGAGGCCGCCGATGCATTGATCAATGGTAGACAGACCTCGGGAGCTCAATTTGTTCGTGCAGTAGGCAGTTCATACACTATTGAGGTGAGAGCGGCAGAAGGGATGTCCTTTCTTCAGTTTCTCTGGATGATTTCTTTTGGGAGGTTTACTCGCTGCATTGAGGGCTCGATTGCTACTGCCCCAATTCTGAATCAGGGTCTACTGCCGATCAATCCCCTCATCTTTTTCCAAGCTGTTTCTTTTGCTATTCTTGGGGAGACAGGCTTTGCTTATGCCCAGCCTGACAATTTGACTGAAATTCTGTTCCACCTGGATGAGCCAGTCGTCATTCCTTCAGAAATTTGGGACATCTTTGCGGTGTAGATACCAGCTACTGGAGATGAGCAACCTTCACTACAGCAGGCCTTGGCTAGCTCCACCCTTGTCGCATCGGCCAAGCCTACCCCTAGTGGTAAGCCACGCCAAGGGTATCTCTAGAAGATGGTCTCTGAAGAAACAATGCCTGTCGATACTGCACTTCTTCATCACAGCACCAGGTCCACAAAGTATGACGGATTCAGAGTGCCTCTGATCACTGACACCAAGAAAGGATAGTCAAAAGTCAAGCCTAGGGGTGCCCCCTCAATTGCCTACTCCTCGAAAGCGACCAATCCCCGCAACACCACGCTGCTGAATCCTTCTGTATCTGATGAGCAACTGCCTCCTCCAACACCCATCGATCAACTGCAGTATGTGGGCACGGCTCTGTGTGGAATACCCCATGATGATCTCAGCACTGAAAAGCTCTTGGAGGGCGACAACGGGGGTGATCCGGACCAACACTAGGTGTGATGTCAGTGAATAAGCAGTGGAACATAATCTGCTGGAACATGCGTGGAATCAATTCAGAGAAGAAACATCTCGCGATCCGTAATGCAATTGATATCAGTGGTTGTTCTATTATTTGTTTTCAGGAAACTAAACGTACCTATGTTGATGCTTCTTATTTTAAGCTTTTCTATCCTAAAAAGTTTGATATGTTTGAATTTATACCCTCTGTGGGTAACTCTGGAGGGATCTTAACTGCGTGGATGAGCTCGGTTTTCACTGGCGTGGCTGTTTTCTCTAAAACTTTTGCGTTAGGCGTCAGACTTACCTCAAGGCAGTCAGGCAATTCTTGGACGCTCGTAAATGTGTATGGCCTATGTAATGATCCGAACAGAGCACTTTTCACTTCGTGGCTTTTTGACCTTGATATCCCTACGGGTGAAGATTGGCTTCTCCTAGGCGATTTCAATTTCATCCGAGCGCCGGATAACCGCAATAGAGGAGGAGGGGACGCTAACGATATGATGCTCTTCAATGAATTTATACGTCGGCAATCTCTCATAGAAATTCCAATTAAAGAGCGCTCGTTTACTTGGAGCAATATGCAAGCCGATCCGCTTCTCGAACACCTTGACTGGCACTTCACGTCCATCGACTGGGCAGCCAAGTATCCGAACACAATGGTTATGCCTCTTGGCAAACCCACATCAGACCATGTCCCATGCTATGTAAGTATTCAATCCAGGACACCAAAATCCAAAATTTTCCGTTTCGAGGACTATTGGATCAAACAACCAGGGTTTTTTGATGTGGTGCAACGATCTTGGGCTAAACACTGCTATGCTCCAAACTCAGACGCTATCCTGTGCAAGAAACTTAAGGCCTTGCGTTATGACCTGGAACAATGGAGCAAGAAAATATCCAAACTATCCATGTTGATAGAGAACTGCAATAAAACCCTTCTAGAGATAGATGGGTTAGAAGAAAGAAGGGGGTTGTCCTTACCTGAAGCTAATTTCAGAGGAATTTTGAAGCAACACCTACTTCACCTGCTGGAGTGCAAAAAAGCTTATTGGAGGAAACGCTGCACTGTCAGGCAATTCAAATTTGGAGACGGCAACACAAAATTCTTCCATAGGGTGGCTACGGAACGGTACCGTAGAAACAATAACTATTTGATGACTCGGTCATCCATGACCACCTGGGTAAAGAAGTTGTTCTTTTCCAGGCCTTCAAAGAAAGGCTGGGATGCTCCAATCAAACCAACATGAAATTTGATTTGAAACATATTATAAAAAAGGTGGAGGGGCTCCGGCATCTGTCGGCCCCTTTCACTCGCAGTTAAATTGACCAAGTGGTCAAGGAGCTGCCGTCTGACCGAGCTCCTGGCCCGGATGACTTTAGTGGTAGCTTCATCAAATCGTGCCGGCACATCGTTAAAGAAGACTTTTACCGGTTCTATTTTGATTTTCATGCAGGTAATCTTGACCTTGAGAGTTTAAATACTGGGTTTATCACTCTCACCCCCAAAACCCAGTCCCCAGAATCAGCCAATGATTATCGCCCCATAACCCTGCTGAACTGCTGCCTAAAACTGCTGACAAAGCTTCTCGCAAACCGCCTACAGAAAATGATTCTTAAGATCATACACAGAAACCAGTATTGTTTCCTGTGCGGGAGGTCGATCCAGGACTGCGTAGCGTGGGCTTTTGAATTTATACACCAATGCCAAGCGTCGGGGCGGGCGATCGCCATTCTGAAATTAGACTTTGCCAAAGCTTTCGACATGATCGAGCACGCCCCGATGATGGAGATCATGGAATGTATGGTCTTTGATGATAAATGGCTTGGGTGGATGAATAACCTATTTTCAACTGGCAAATCCTCCGTCCTCCTCAATGGGACCCCGGGCAAAAATTTCTTCTGCCTGCGTGGTGTGTGCCAAGGCGACCCGCTGTCCCCGCACATTTTTGTGCTTGCGGCCGATCTGTTACAAGCAGCCATTAATGATGCATACAGAGCGGGCGCCCTGCAACTTCCGATCCCTGCACCTCATGACAATTACCCCGTCATTCAATACGCCGATGACACGATCCTAGTGATGCCCACGGATCAATCTCAAGGAGAAACCATCAAGGTCATTCTTCAGGACTATGCAGGGTCGATGGGTCTGCACATAAATTTTCAAAAATCCACTCTGATCACTGTCAATACTGATGCGCCTGCGACTGCTAGATTGTCACAAGTCTTTGGTTTTGCAATCGGTTCCATGCCATTCACATACCTGGGATTGCCCATGTGAACCACCCGGCCAACAGTGACTGATCTCATGCCACTGGTAGCATCGGTGGAAGCAAACTCTCCACTGCAGCTACTCTTCTCGATCTGGGCTCAAAACTTATGATGGTTAACTCAGTGATCACGTCGCTCGCGATATATGCCATGTGCTCCATCAGATTGCCACCGAAGATTCTTGAGCACTTGGATAAACTCAGACGATATTGCTTGTGGGCTAAGAACACGGACGATGGCATGAAAGCAGTCTCGTTAGCAGCTTGGGATTTAATCTGCCGCCCCGTAAACAAAGGTGGCCTTGGCATCATTGACCTTAGAGTTCAGAACCAAGGCCTGCTCCTCAAGCAACTGCACAAGTTCTATAATCGCATGGACCTGCCGTGGGTGAAGTTGGTCTGGACGGCCTATTACAATGGGCTGGTCCCGCATGCGACTAAGCCGTGTGGATCGTTCTGGTGGCGTGACATCATCCACCTTGCGTCGGTGTATAGGGGGGTCACGATTGTCGATGTAGGGGATGGGAGCACGGCCCTGTTTTGGAAAGATGTGTAGCATTAGGATGTACTGGCTGACACCCACCCTAGGCTGTTTTCCTACTCAGAATGAAGATGTGTCTGTGCAGAATCTCCTGACCGCGTCTACGCTCGGCCAGAACTTTCATTTGCCGCATTCAGTGCAGGCAAGGGCTGAGCTCTACGGTCTCCAAAATAGCGTGGCCCTGATAGAACTTACTGAGACAAATGACTCCTGGAGATGCATCTGGGGATCGGAGGGTTTTGATTCTGGCAAATTCTACTTACATTGCTTTCGTGATGGGGTAGCTGACCAAGCCTTTGAGTGGATCTGGAAGACCAAGTGCACCAATAAGTGGAGGGTTTTCGCCTGGTTGCTGCTAGCTGACAGACTCAACACGAGGGGCCTGCTCAAGAAAAAAAAATATGAAACTCAGGGTCAACAACTATG
>NC_041391.1:165416628-165428152 GCF_002162155.2 Triticum dicoccoides | reverse complement strand
GAGGAGACAGTTGAGCATCTGTTTTTTCAGTGTGAATTCAGCAAAGTGTGTTGGGCGAAGTTGGGGATCTCGTGGCCCATGGCTGGAAACAGACTACAGCTGGTGCATGTAGTGAGAAGGGCGTGGACTGGGCCTATGTTCATGGATGTCTTCGTCGTGGCGGCCTGGAGCATCTGGAAGGAACGTAACAACAAACATTTCATGGGGGTGGCGCCCACAGTGGATGGTTGGCAGTAAAGATTTCACCATGATTTTGGCATGATGAGGCACAGAGTCAAAGAGGCCCTAGTGCCGTTTGTTGAGCAGCTGGTTGCTTCCACTTGAGTGTTCTTCTCTCTATTCGGTGATGGTCTTAGTGGGTTTTTTCTTTTTCTTTCTTTTCTGTACCCTTGATGTACAGACCCTCTCTTAACCTCTCAGTAGATGTAAACTTTCCTATGTAAACTCTGTTTGATGAGGTTTTAATATAAAGTCAGTGGGGGTGCCCTCACTATCCTAAGTTCCTAAAAAATGAAACTTAGCAAAATTAAACTCATGAGACATACCATCTAAGCCAATGGTGATAGTATCTTTTTCACAATCAATCTTAGCACTAGCTGTATTCAAGAAGGGTCTACCAAAAATAATGGGACAAAAATCATCTTGTGGGGAACCAAGAACAAGAAAATCAGCAGGGTATTTAACCTTCCCACACAAGACTTCAACATCTCTAACAATCCCAACTGGTTTAACGGTATCCCTATTAGCAAGCTTAATAGTAACATCAATGTCTTCTAATTCAATGGGTTCAATGTCATGCATAATTTCTTGATATAAAGAATAAGGTATTACACTAGAACTAGCACCCATATCACATAAGCCGTGATAACAATGATCTCCTATTTTAACAGAAATAACAGGCATGCCTACGACAAGTCTATGTATCTTAGTATCTGGTCTAGCAATATTAGCAGTTTCATCATAGAAATAAATAACATGCCCATCTAAAAATCATCATCCAGGTGATCTTTAACCATAGCAATACTAGGTTCAACATTTATTTGCTCAGGAGGTGTATAAGTCCTAGTATTACTCTTACGAACCATAGTCGAAGTTTTAGCATGATCCTTTATCCTAACAGGAAAAGGAGGTTTCTCAACATAAGTAGTAGGAACAATAGGATCACTATAGGTGATAGTCTTTTCTTCAAGTGTAATAGGTGCAAGTACTTTCACTTCAACAGGAGGATTCTATTTAAACCACTTCTCTTTAGGGAGATCAACGCGAGTAGCAAAAGATTCACAGAAAGAAGCTACTATCTCAGAGTCAAGTCCATACTTAGCGCTAAATCCACGAAAAGCATCGGTATCCATAAAAGATTTAACACAATCGAACTTAGGTGTCATACCTGACTCCTTACCATCGTCAGAAACCCAATCTTCAGAGTTGCGTTTAATTCTTTCCAATAAGTCCCATTTGAAATCAATAGTCTTCAGCATATAAGAACCAGCACGGGAAGTATCGAGCATGTTGCGATCATTAAGTGAAAGCCAAGCATAAATTTTTTGAATAATCATTTCCCGAGAGAGCTCATGATTGGGGCATGAATACAACATTGACTTAAGCCTCCCCCAAGCTTGAGTGATGCTTTCTCCTTCGCGAGGCCAGAAATTATATATCTAATTACGATCATGATGAACAATATGCATAGGATAGACCTTCTGGTGAAATTCCAACTTCAATCGTTTATAATTCCAAGATCTCGTATCATCACATAGCCTATACCATGTCAATGCATCTCCCTTCAAAGATAAAGGGAAGACCCTCCTTTTGACAACATCATCGGGAAAACCTGCAAGATTAAATAATCCACAAACTTCATCCACAAAGATAAGGTGTAAATCGGGATGCAATGTTTCATCTCCTGCAAATGGGTTAGCTAGCAGTTTCTTTCTCATACCCGAAGGAATCTCAAAGTAAATATTTTCAAAAAGTTCAGTACGTTGAGGAGCAACACTTTGCTCTTCTGGTCGGGGTGAAGATACCCCGAACAAGCCCCTCAAAGGATTAGTTTCCATAGTGACAAGTAAAAGAAAATTTCAGCACACTATATAAATGTTTCCTTACCAAGTTCCACTCACCAAAAGCGCTACACTCCCCGGCAACGGCGCCAGAAAAGAGTCTTTATTACCCACAAGTTTAGGGGATCTATCGTAGTCCTTTCGATAAGTAAGAGTGTCAAACCCAACGAGGAGCAGAAGGAAATGATAAGCGGTTTTCAGTAAGGTTTTCTCTGCAAGCACTGAAATTGTAGGTAATAGATAGTTTTGTGATAAGATAAATTGTAACGAGTAACAAGTAAATAAAGTGCAGCAAGGTGGCCCATCCTCTATGTAGCAAAGGATAATCCTGGACAAATTCTAATAATGAGAAAGGAGCTTCCGAGGACACATGGGAATTATCGTCAAGCTAGTTTTCATCACCTTCATATGATTCGCGTTCGGTACTTTGATAATTTGATATGTGGGTGGACCGGTGCTTGGGTACTGCCCTTACTTGGACAAGCATCCCACTTATGATTAACCCCTATTGCAAGCATCCGCAACTACAAACGAAGTATTAAGGTAAACCTAACCACAACATTAAACGTATGGATCCAAATCAGCCCTAACGAGGCAACGCATAAACTAGGGTCTAAGCTTCTGTCACTCTAGCAACCCATCATCTACTTATTACTTCCCAATGCCTTCCTCTAGGCCCAAATAATGGTGAAGTGTCATGTAGTCGACGTTCACATAACACCACTAGAGGAAAAGACAACATACATCTCATCAAAATATCGAACGAATACCAAATTCACATGACTACTAATAGCAAGACTTCACCCAGGTCCTCAGGAACAAACGTAACTACTCACAAAGCATATTCATGTTCATAATCATAGGAGTAATAATATGCATTAAGGATCTGAACATATGATCTTCCACCAAGTAAACCAATTAGCATCAACTATAAGGAGTAATCAACACTACTAGCAACCCACAGGTACCAATTTGTGGTTTTGATACAAGATTGGATACAAGATATGAACTAGGGTTTTGAGAGGAGGTGGTGCTGGTGAAGATGTTGATGGAGATTGACCCCCTCCCGATGAGAGGATCGTAGGTGATGATGTTGGTGATGATTTCCCCCTCCCGGAGGGAAATGTCCCCGGCAGAACAGCTCCGCAGGAGCCCTAGATTGGTTCCGCCAAGGTTCCGCCTCGTGGCGGCGGAGTTTCGTCTCGTAAGCTTGCCCACGATTTTTTCCAGGGTAAAAGCCCTCATATAGCAGAAGATGGACACCGGGGGCCACCAGGGGGGCCATGAGACAAGGGGCGCGCCCAGTAGGGATGGGCGCGCCCCCACCCTCCTGGACAGGGTGTGGGCCCCCTGATGTATTTCTTCCGCTCAATAATTCTTCTTAATTCCAATAATAGGTTTCATGGAGTTTCAGGATTTTTGGAGCAGTGCAGAATAGGTTTCCAATGTTGGCTCCTTTTCCAGCCAGAATTCCAGCTGCCGGCATTCCCCCTCTTCATGGTAAACCTTGTAAAATAAGAGAGAATAGCCATAAGTATTGAGATATAATGTGTAATAACAGCCCATAATGCAATAAATATTAATATAAAAGCATGATGTAAAATGGACGTATCAGGGTTTGATATCCTTGGCCCTTTTCCGCGAGCTGTCGGGGGCTTTGGATTCTTGTTCGTTGCAATCGACAAGTTTACAAAGTGACCGGAAGTAGCTGTCGTGAGAAAGGCGACTACTCAGTCAGCTAGCAAATTCTTGAACGATTTGGTGTGCCGCTTCGGGGTCTCGGCACGGGTCATCACTAACAACGGCACCCAATTCACGAGCTGCGGCTTCATGCAATATGTTCGTGCCCTCAGAAGCAAGATATCATTTTTCTGTGTTGCACATCCTAGAAGCAATGGACAAGCTAAGAGGGCGAACGCTGAAGTGTTGTGGGGCCTCAAGACAAGAATATTTGATATGCTGCTGAAGTGCGGCAGGCCATGGATCGATGAGCTATCGGTGGTTCTTTGGTCCCTTAGAATGACACCAAATCGAGCTTCTAGGCAGACTCCCTTCTCCCTAGTCTATGGGGAAGAAGCAGTTATCTTGGAACTCATTTATGGGTAACATCGATTACTTGCCTACGGTGAAGTAGCGCAGGAACATCACCGGCATGACGACACTCTGCTTCTCAAGGAGAACCGTCTCCGTGCTGCTATGCGCGCTGCATGCTACAAGCAAGACCTGCATCGCTATCACAGCCTCAGGGTTCATGCCCGGTGTTTTGAGGAAGGCGACCTTGTCCTTAGGCGTGTTTAGTCTGCCAAGGGTACAAACAAGTTCTTGCTGAAGTGGAAAGGCCATTGCCATGTAGTACGAGTCACCAGACCTAGCGTAGTTCGTCTGGAGACCGAAGATGGTATTCAATTGCAAAACTCATGGAATATTGAGCATCTCCACAAGGTCTACCCGTAAGGCGCGGCTGGTGGCCCTACCTAGCAGCCATCATTTTGTACAGGCCTAGCTTCAATTGCATGTAACCCCTTGTACAAAGCCAAGCGCAGACCCTGAGCAACAGAGAAATAAGTGAAGCGTTGGGGGTCCCCGACAAGTTGCATGCATGCATAAGCATATAATGAGCATCGTGTGTTCATGTAGATAAGATCGCATCTGACATCATTTTCATCTGCATAAACTGTAGGCTCCTGCCGTGGACTCGGTCTCCAAGAAGAAATGAGAAGACAAGCTAGCACTATGATCTCTGGCAATCCAAACAGATAGGTTCTTCCTCTTATCCATATGTGATCTGTAAGGGAAAACTTGTGCATAAGAAAACCCTGCTACCCTTTGAAACTTAGGTGCCCCCACCCTTTGACTCGAACGATTCTTCGGTCAGGGTGGTCACAGTGGCCTTTGATGGATAAGGAACGACATGGGGTTGGTCCCTCTTTATGGTTTGTGTCCGGTAGGACTACTCCATGGCAACAAAACAGAGGGTGCGGGCAGGATAGCCTGCCGTGGGAACTCGTTTACTTAAAAATATAGATGCATCCCACCTCTGCATGGACATATACATGCACGAGCGCCGGCAAGGTTCATCTTTTTCATTAATATGTAGATCAAACAAGTACAGACCTTACAGGACGCAAACATGGATTCAAGAGGCTACATTATTTGAACTAAAATTTAGCAAGTGCCTACAGATTTAAGATTGAAAAAGATAAAAATGCCGGTGATGCCTTCACTGTTTGCTCTCCTTCTTCGAAACTACAGGAAACAGTGAAGAAAGTGGAGGGAAGTCCTGGCTGGGATTCGATGCCTCCCCAGGATCAGGATGGTGCCGTTCCCAGGCTAGGAGGAAGAAACTGGAGGGTGGGCATGGTGGCGCTGCCGGAAGCTCGGACGGAGATGACGGAGTCATTGACAAACATGACTCTTTGGAATGGTCGCCCCCGTTCTTGACGCGTCGTGGGTTGCCGCCACCTTCCGCACCATTGTCGCCCGAAGCTCCCGCCACACCTCCCGATGCGGACGCAAGCTCCCGCTACACATGCCGATGCGAATGCCATGCACTCTGGGTGATCCCACAGAAAGCATGGTCGTCTCTAATGGCTCGACGATATGGAGCCATCGCCCGTTAAGGAAACATGCATGGGGATCAGAGTATCTCCCATGCGCCGGACATGTGGTGCGCAGGGAGATGGAGTCCACCCTCTCCAATGGCGAACCACCTCTCTGACCTCCCTCCGACACCACAAGAAGAGGGGCATTAGGCCACGATTGACTACCATGACCCTGCCCATTATGGTCCTCGTCATGGTGTCGTTTGCATCACCCCTCACTAGAATTGAGGCCACAGGCGACCCGATGACAAACACACCAGAGTCGCCACCTCCAGTGCTACCGCCGCGCTGCCCGAGCGCCACCCTGAGGCCTGCACGAAGGTGAGGAAGGGATCTCCCCCTGATGAAGGCGCGACCATTCTTTTCTCTTGCTTCCCAGGCGTCAACACGAGCACTTGGTGTCATCTGATGTAAGGTAGGGCCTGGGGCCTGGCCCCAGGCTCTCCCTTCCAGCATATCCAAGAGAAAGCAAAAGATGGAAGAAGAGAGGGATGTGGATGAATGCCTCCGCTCCTCCCCCGTTCCTCCTTTTATTGGCGAGCTGGGGCTGGGGGCTGATTCCCCGGCGGGTAACCGCCGTCCTCCACCACCAATCCAAGAAGACCGGGCCCCTGCATTGATGCTATTCTGCACCACGCGCCTCCATTACCTACCCCACTCAGTTCATGCAGCATACATGGCTAAGGAGAAGAGCGTGGTGGGAAGAGAGAATTGGCAGTTACCCGCCCGTGCGTTAAAGTATTCATGGGCCATTACAAGGATGGCCCCACCAAGATTGGCGTTACACGGCGCACACGAGAACCGGAAACTGACCCAAGCTCGGTTAAAGAAGAAGCAAAGAAGATCTCAAAGGGCAGAGCCGCTCTTGTGCTCCTGCCTGTGCATTGGTTTGGGCCTACCCTGACCACGCCCAGCAGCGTGTTCGTGCCAGGCCTGGGGGCTCCTATCGGTGCAACGAACCCTGGGTCCGTTGCCCAGACTGTGCACAGGCCCAAGGACAAAGATTACAACACCAAGATCAGACCAAGCAAGAGGGATCAATTCTTTGAAGGATCCAAGTGCAGATCAAGAAAACTAAGTTGAGCCAGAGAAGCAAGATATCGCTAAGGAAAGAACCTCCCTTGCCGGGTAGGCGAGCCTGGCATGGTTGGGTTTGCCCCGGAAGCAAGCTTCCAGATCGTCCCAGTAGGCCTACCAGGGCTTGTGGAGGCAAGCAACTCCAGCGCTCCACCTCACAAGCGATGCAAGTCATGGATCAGTGCGGTGTCAAGCCCCAAGGTGACTAAGTGGCTGCTTTTCGCCACATGGCGGCCACTTCCTATAGAAAACACCTCCATATGACACCCGTCCTGAGATGTGTCAAGCAAGCAGGCGCGAAGCTGGCAAAACAAGCTGGCAAGGGCTGCCGGGCACGAGGTGATGTGACACTCGACATCGCATTTAATGCGCTCTGTCAGCCTGCAGAGTTAGGTATGATAGCACTATTTGCTACCTAATCAGTATGTAAAGACTGATTTGCCACTGTGGTGACCCCTTAATCTATAAAAGGAGACCCATGGCAACCGTAGAAAGGGTTCGCGAGGTTAGCAAGTTTGGACCCCGCACATATCCGAACGAGCGTAGCCACTTCCGCCCCGAGGCAACCCTTCTGGGCAAGTGCGTTGCACTCATCATCACCTTTTCCACAATCAATCCACCAAAGCAGGAGTAGGGTTTTATGCCTCACGACGGCCCGAACCTGGGTAAAACTTCCCATGCGATCTCTGTCGTGTTGTGCCACGTTTCTCCGCTCTTTGTGCAACGTGCCCATCCCCCCGCTGAACCAAAAGGGGCTCATGGCCCCATAGGTGGACGTGGTTTCCCATGACAACATGCTTGCTGCTTGATGAAGCGGTGGAACATAGAGTCCAAAGTCGCGAAAGCAGCCGATGACGAACACCAGTGTGCCGAAGAAGAAGGTTCAGATGGGGGTGGGCGGCGGGTCGAGGTGGAGCAGTACTCACCCATTTGTGATGAACATGAGAGAGCCCAAAGTAAAGCTCTGGCCTAGCATGAAGTCGCCATGCATGATCGTAGATTCGATCAAGAGTCGGTCTCCTGTCAACACAGTGGCTGGATGGTGTGCTAACTGATGGTGCATAAAACAACCAGTGTCCTCTGTAGGGTGTAGAGCATACCCGGAAGTACCAGAGGGGATTGCACATGGTTTTTACCCAGGTTCGATCCCTCATGGCCGAGGTAACACCCTACTCCTACTTTGTTTTGGATTAATGGTGAGAACGCCTCGTGTGAGCCGGTTATAGATTGAAGATGAAAAAAATCTACCGAGGTATGAATCATGGAACAGAGGCCCTCGACCTACCCCTAGCATCGCTTTATAGAGGGGACGAGAGCTAAGATTTTATAGGGCCCCTGGCCGACATTGCTAGGGGAACTATTGGTTTGCACGCCAAGATCATGCTTTCTTAGAAGTTGGGCCCTTGATGGATAGCCAAGGCAAGGCCGCAGCTAGGCCTTCTAGGCCCTAAGGCCGTCCCGGTATTGAGTTTCCTGGCCAATGGGTACCGTTAGAGCATGCAGATCGGATCATGTGAGAGGCACTCGCGAGCAAGGATGCCCATAGGAGGCAGGTACTCAAGCATATCCTTGTATCTTGTTGATGGTTTGAATGTAGAATCTGAGTGTTTTGTTTATGCAAAATTTAGTTAGTCTTTTGGTTTGTTTGATCTAAAATTAGTTCCTATCTGCTCCCTTTTGTTAGATATCTAAGCCCTAGCCCTGGTTAGCCTTTCCTCACATGTGCCACTTTGTGGCGAACCTTCTCTTCATCACTCATGAATGCGATTAAAACATTTCCTACTATATATTCGATTTTATGAATTTTTACAAACCCAACCTTGCCAGCCGAGCAATTTGTTTCTATAAATCCAACCAATCTTTGTGGACCGTTGGATCTAAATCTGGTCTGTTCATTTTGGTTCCTTGCTAAAACCTAACCATAGCCACCCACCCACTCCTCCCATGCGCCGCCAGGCGCCGCACACCCTCTATCCTTCGTGCAATCACTTTTCTGTACCACCATAGTCATACGTGCCATCTTTATCATCTCGAATATTTCCACGCAACCGTATACACTATATCCACCATCACCCACCGCTCTGATGCGGCGATCACGTAACTCACCGCAAACGCTCGGATGTTGTATAAACTTTTTTTCTTCTTGTTGAAGGAATGGTACAATAGCTTAAGAAGAAATCTAAACCGAACAAAAGAGGGGGTACTCATCCGCTCATATCGACATCATCGAACGGTCGCGGTAGCATCCCCTTCGAGTACAAACGAAGTAGAAGAAAACATAACTTGCAAAAGTCGACTCGAAAAAAGGTTCAGAATGAAACAAAATGTCGACTCTAAAACTACGGAAATAATGATGCATGAATGTTCGGCGTCTCATCGACGATGCGCGTCATCTGATGCCTGGCACCGGCAGGTTCATGCGTTCCAAGAACTATTACACCCTTGCATCACGAGAAGTTGATGTAGATGCTGCCCTGCTTGGCGCATCCGCAAGATGGGCACCCCGACGCTGCTTCCGCGCATGGCCCGCAGATAGAGAGGTGCCGGCACGGCAATAGCACCACCACCGGCGCATTCTCACCGCACGCCTTGCACATTCCGGCTCCTGTCACCGGAGGCTCCACTACCGGCGTCTCCACCTCCTTCCCCCTGCAGAATGCCTCGTGGTAGTCCCCCCAGCAGCATGACTCGGCGTCGTCCTCACCTTCACCTTCACGGCTGCCACTGCCATGGTAACGGACTGCTTGCTGGGCAAGCGCCCGCTCTAGGTCGGCGCGGAGCACGTTGGCCTCGGTCTGCTTGGATTGCGCGTCCATGCGCCACGCCTCAGCCTCCATGTAGAGGGTCCTGAGGCGCTCCCCGAGTTCACAGTTCACGCCCCAGTTGTGCATGATCTCCTGGTCCTTGGCCAAGAGCCGCTTCTCCACCATGGCCTCCACGGTCGAGAGCATGAGCGTCTCATGCCTGCGCATCTCCTCCTCCAAAGTATTACAAAACCTTTCTGCCTGCATCATCCATTACGGTTAACGAAAGCTACATAATCATCAAACGCAAAGTATGGATCTGTAGTGCATGCATGGTGGCGATTTGATCTGGACACTTACTTCGTTGCGCAGGCTGCGGTCGACGACCATTTGCTGCTGTTGCGCCTGCGCTGCGCCAAACGCCGACGAGGACTGCTCCTCGCGCTTCCACTTGTTGTTGGTGTTTATTTCCTGAACACCGTCAAGCTCAACACCCAACGTTGGTGACGGAATCGGCGCCGTGACAAGGCCCGAGTGGTCTCCCTGCTGGCTCGGCACCGCAGAGCCATACAAAGGCCCACTGCTCATAGGCATAGCAGCGGCGGAGGCACCCGCGGCGAGCCCGTGAGCAGCGGCAGGCTGGTGGTGGCCGTTTCCGAGTATCATCTGCTATAAGCGTTGGTCGTCTATGGCCATCACACGCCGTATATATAGAGCCAAGGCGGCGCGTTCCAGGGGTCAGAGGTGAGGGGTGGGGTCATCGATCGGTGGGGTGGCAAACGACGCGCAAGGTTGGCAGCGAGCGGGGGTATTAATGGCCTTTGGTTGGCGTCGAGTGAGAAGAGCAACTGAAGATTAGATTTGACCCCAAATAATTCCTCTCCTTTTCAGGATGGATTTCCATTTCAATCTTCCTAAATTTGGAGTAGAAACCAAGAATTCACCGTGTTTCTTTCTTTACAAATCTGCAACCAACGTATATGCACCCAAATTGCTGGCTTCTGTTCGTGTCCAACGATCGATCCGGTTGGTTGACTTGCAAAACCCCAGGGAAAACCTAGATAGATGCCGAGTTGCATGGGCATACTCGTTTACAGTAGTATATATATGTTCTAGCGCCAAAGCAGCGTGCATCGTTGAGTAGTAGTTGCTTCAACCTGCATGAATCCTGGGGTGTGTATGCAAACTCAAATTATTCTCTAGACTAGACTTGGCAAAGGGAAATTGCATTTTTATCGCTTACGTTCGTTCATGCACTGCATGCGTTTCAGGAATCAGCGCACGTACTTTTAATGTGCTGCTGGGATATAGAGGCGTTTTTTGGCTGGCTAGCTGTAGGCGGTTCAGGAAAGGACATAGGAAAATAAGGAAGTAAGTTAAAGCGTAGAGGCTCGAAATTAGGAAGGAAATAAATGAGCTATAACTGATTCGGTGAGAACAGATATCCATCGTCGGCAATTCATTCTTGCAAATCGGCCGATATAGATCTTCACATTTAATATTTGGATGAAAATTACTTCTTTTATATAATTGCTAAATATCTCTGCGAAGTGTGTATCCCTGGTACATCATCGTCTTAAATTGCGGGATACAAATACAATTACTAGAGGAAATCGACGCCAAAATAGAATCGACACGTCACCAGCCATTCAAAACATGCCTTGTACAGTTGTACAAAACAGTGCTGATCTGTATGCTACAACGGTAACAACTCATCACAATTCACACATCAACCGTATGATTACGTGGTCTGTAACCAAAACTTGATAAAAAAAACTGTACTCCCTCCGTTCCTAAATATAAGTTTTTTAATAGATTTCAATATAGACTACCAACGGAGCAAAATAAGTGAACGTATACTCTAAAATACGTCTATATACATTCGAACGTAGTTATATTTAGGAACGGAGGGAGTATGATTCAAAAAGGAAAACAAAGAAGAGGTCCTCGTTTTCAAAACTTGCCTATTAATAAACCTACCATTTACGTATCTTTGGAAAATAATAACAAAGGACTAAATAATTTGAGGACCACTATATTT
>NC_041391.1:165392468-165416410 GCF_002162155.2 Triticum dicoccoides | reverse complement strand
TTTTAAATGGTCTTATGGACCTTTATGCAGAAGGTAGGATGTGCGTTCAGCGAAGATGTAGGTGCATGAGTAATTTCATGGAAACGATTTGCTTGATATAGAAAAGAAGAACAAAAGACCTGATGCGGTGCAAAAAAAATGAAGCAGGAACAGATACATTTTTTAAGAAAAGTGAAGGAAATGCAGGATGAAAGTGAGGGGGAGATGCTTGGGAGAGTAGTGATCGGACGGACGGCTACGGGGCTGCAGGCATGTCACGCATCACACATGTAGGGCGATGTCCGCCACCCAGTCCTAGGGCGAACAAAATAAACCTTTGACTTGTTCCAAGTCGTGGCATGTCGATAGGTGCAGCAGCGTGCCATTTGACATGTCACACATGGGCCCGCATCTACAGCTAGTATCTGTAATTACCGCTTGTCCATTATGATTTTTTTCTATAAAAGAAAGCATTTAATGACCCAAAAATATATTTTAAGGTTTCTTCGGAAATAGCCCATTATTGTGATGTATTTACAAGAACTTCCTTATAAGAATATGAAATTATAGACAAGTCCTTGAAGAAATAACCATTGTCTTCCTTCTACATTGCCGCCCCTTGACATCCGTCTTGCCGAAGCAACTTTGTTGAAACCCAAGAGCATGCAGTGGCAGCAACTTGAAAGTCGTTGATGTGGACTAGAAATATGTCGCTGACCACGATCTGGATTGATCATTGTCCTGGAGAAGCTGGCACCATTGAAGCTAGAAGATAATCCCAATACCAGCCAAACACAAGAGGGGGGGGGGTATAAGTTTCCCGACAAAGTCATATCTATTCGTGATTCGTCGTACGAAGATTGAACTGGAGAATAAAACAAGCCGCAATACCACCCCCTCCGCAGGACATCACCATTGTCAACTAAACCTAATCACACTAGACCCAAAGCAATACGTGTTGGAAATATGCCCTAGAGGCAATAATATTGTATTGTTTATTTCCATGTTTATAATTAAGCTTTCATATTCTATATTATAACTACTACGATTCTGGAATATGTGATTCGGAGGAAAACTTATAAGCACGTGTGGAATGATAAATGGTAAAACCTGATTCCTAGTCTTGCCTGTAGGCGACTAGGACTATCTCAAGTGTTGGATGGTGATCATGTTTTCTAGATCTTGGGATTTTGTTAAGTGTAACATTAATCCCGAAATGAATTTACCCAACTCATTTGTTATACTTTGAGATGTAATCGTCATAAATCTTTTTACATAACACGGAGAGTTGACGCATGCTTTAGTTTCTTAGCCCATGAGAGTATCACAATAACTTGATATCAGACGATAGACTTTGGGGTTGCTCAAACGTCATCTGTAACACGATGATCATAACAACAACTTTCAGGTTCATTGGAAAGTATGAGAAGGGACTAGATAGCTCAAGTTTGGGATTTGCTCCTCCAACGATGGAGAGATATTCTTAGGACCATCTCGGTGTGACGACATCCATGTTAGCGTGGCCAGACACAAGTGACTAGGTCACAGGGATGCTGATACGTTTCCAACGCATCTATAATTTTTGATTGTTCCATGATATTATATTATCTGTTTTGGATGTTTAATGGGATTTAATAAAATCTTTTATATCATTTTTGGGGCTAACCTATTAATCGAGGGCCCAGTGCCAGTTTCTGTTTTTTTGCCTATTTTAGAGTTTTGCAGAAGAGGAATATCAAACGGAGTCCAAACGGAATGAAACCTTCGCGATGATCTTTCTTGGACCAAAAGCAAACCAGAAGACTTGGAGGTGAAGTCAGAGACGCAACGAGGCGTCCACGAGGCAGGAGGGCGCGCCCAGGAGGGTAGACGCGTCCCCCACCCTCATGGGCCCCTCGTAGCTCCACCAACCTAGTTCTTTAGCCTATATATACTCTTATGGCTAAAACCATCAGGGGGAGCCACGAAACCACTTTTCCACCACCGCAACCTTCTGTACACGTGAGATCCCTTCTTCGGGCCTTTTTCGGCGATCTGCCGGAGGGGGAATCGATCAGGGAGGGCTTCTACATCAACACAATTGCCTCTCCGATGAAGTGTGAGTAGTTTACCACAGAACTTTGGGTCCATAGTTATTAGCTAGATGGCTTCTTCTCTCTCTTTGATTCTCAATACAAAGTTCTCCTTGATGTTCTTGGAGATCTATTCGATGTAATATTCTTTTGCGGTGTGTTTGCCAAGATCTGATGAACTGTGGATTTATGATTAAGATTATCTATGAATATTATTTGGTTCTTCTCTGAATTATTATATGCATGATTTCATATCTTTGCAAGTCTCTTTGAATTATCGTTTTAGTTTGGCCTACTAGATTGATATGTCTTGCCATGGGAGAAGTGCTTAGCTTTGGGTTCAATCTTGCGGTGTCCTTTCCCAGAGACAGTAGGGGTAACAAGGCACATATTGTATTGTTGCCATCGAGGATAAAAAGATGGGGTTTATATCATATTGCTTGAGTTTATCCCTCTACATCATGTCATCTTGCTTAATGTGTTACTCCGTTCTTATGAACTTAATACTCTAGGTGCATGCTAGATAGTGGTCGATGTGTGGAGTAATAGTAGTAGATGCAGGCAGGAGTCGGTCTACTTGACACGGACGTGATTCCTATGTTCATGATCATTGCCTTAGATGTCATCATAATTATGCGCTTTTCTATCAATTGCCCGATAGTAATTTGTTTACCAACCGTAATACATGCTTTCTCGAGAGAAGCTACTAGTGAAACCTATGGCCCCCGGATCTCTTCTCCAGTATATTAAAGTCTCTTTTCCATATTGTTGAATATCTTTTACTATTTTGCAATCTTTACTTTCCAATCTATACATCAAAAATACCAAAAATATTTACTTTATTATCTCTATTAGATTTCACTTTTGCGAGTGAATGTGTAGGGATTGACAACCCCTTTATCATGTTGGTTGCAAGTTCTTGATTGTTTGTGTAGGTATTCAGTGACTTGTGCGTTGTCTCCTACTGGATTGATACCTTGATTCTCAAAACTGAAGGAAATACTTACGCTACTTTGCTGCATCACCCTTTCCTCTTCAAGGGAAAACCAACACAAGCTCAAGAGGTAGCAAGAAGGATTTCTGGCGTCGTTGCCGGGGAGATCTACGCCAAGTCAAGCCATACCGAGTAACCATCATAAACTATTCTCCCTTCCATTACATTATTTGCCATTCGCCTCTCATGTTCCTCTCCCCCACTTCTAAAACGATTGTCAAAAACCGTTGCCTTTTCTTTACCCCTCTTCTGTTCGTCTCTTTTTGCTTGCTTCTTGTGAGCTCGTTTGTTAGTGCAGTTTGTTGCCATCATGTCTGAAACTGGGGAGGTTATCACTGAAAAAGATAGTAGTAATGATAGGGGAAACTTTGATGCTTTTGATAATCCTTATGAAGAACCTACTATTTTGCACACTAAGTTTTTTTGCATTGGTAGTGGTAATATTATTGGAAAAGGGATTATTCAAGATTTCTTTACTTGTGCCGGTGATTTGCCCACAATGGGTGGATCTATTCTTCATAAAACTAGTAGTCTTGCAGACACTATATCTTTGCTCATAGTTGAACTTGAAAGACAATTTATTCACATGCGTCCTTACATACAAAGGATCTTTCTAGAGTTCCCTAATATTGAGCATTCTTCTGTTAAGCGAGCTGCTACCATCTTTCTAGAACACAAGTTTAGATTTATTAGGAAAGAGGCTAATGAAATTTTTGCGCATTATAGGATGGACGCCGGTCATCCTCCCATAGAAGCAATTCCTTTTAATCAAGAAGACATAATGCGTCTATGATCCTTAGATCATGTTGCTTATAATGAAAATCTTAGAAAGAGGGTTCCTACCGATGTTCTAGTTGATAGAATTTCTGAACTTAATGATAATTTTTCTATTTAGAACAACGGGTTGGGTTTTCCTCTTGAACAGAGGCTCATGACTTTTTGCCAAAAGAATGCTTACAATGCTGAGTTGGTTGTACACTATGAAGGGCCAAAGGAGGAACTAATTCTTCCCGAGCTTGATCTTGGGGACTTCTGTCCCATTAAATTTAGCCCTTTTGATTACTTTTTCTTGCCACAAAGAAAACTTGCTACTGAACATAAGGAGTACGAGATGAGTTTTCATGATTTGCCCTATCATTATTATTGCAATACCTAGATCTATTCTTGTTTTTATGCCTAGCTCACTACAAGAAATACGTCAACTTGCGACCATCACTATTGGACAGTGAATGGTCATTGTTTTCATTTGCGACCTTTTTTGACCAAAAACAGATGGTCAAAAGATGGTCGTCGAAAATTAAAATTAACGACCTTCTTTGTGATAAGATTGTTGAAAGCAACAACCAATACAAAAGGTCATTGATCCTACGACCTTCTGTTTTGCTTGCTAGATGTCTGCCAAGGCCACGTCGAATCGGACGTGGGAATCTGACATGGAAAAATTGCGACCAAATGAAAAGGTCGTTGATAAGAATCAGCCCGATCCAGTTCGGTGTTTTACATGGGCCGAGCCCAACAATTCAGCCTATTTATTATTTTTTCTATTAATTTTATTTAGCTACATGGTCCAGGCCCAACAATCTGGCCTTTTACTTTCCCGGCCACAACCTATTATAATCAATTCATTTTTTGTAGCCTTAGCCCTTTTTGCTCTCCTTTTAAATTTCGTAACTCAGCCTTTTTACAGTTCATTTTATTTATTTTCAAGAATTAATATACTGTTATTTGCTGAAACAAAGTTCAATTATGTTTGGGCAGTGGCCTTTTTAACGTCCATTGGTATTTGGGCCAAGGCCCCTTTCAGTATTATATACACATTTAGCACAAATTTAAATTCCAAGCATTTGTATAACAAGTACAACAAGTACAAGCATCATTTGAATAACAAGTACAACAAGTAAATATACACCCAATTGAAGGAAATATGCCCTAAAGGCAATAATAAAGTTATTATTTATTTCCTTATATCATGATAAATGTTTATTATTCATGCTAGAATTGTATTAACCGGAAACTTAGATACATGTGTGAATACATAGACAAAACATAATGTCCCTAGTATGCCTCTACTTGACTAGCTCGTTATAATCAAAGATGGTAATGTTTCCTAACCATAGACATACATTGTCATTTGATTAACGGGATCACATCATTAGGAGAATGATGTTATCGACATGGCCCGTCCGTTAGCTTAGCATTATGATCGTTACAGTTTCATTGCTATAGCTCTCTTCATGACTTATACATGTTCCTCAGACTATGAGATTATGCAACTCCCGAATACCGGAGGAACACTTTGTGTACTACAAAACATCACAACGTAAATGGGTGATTATAAAGGTGCTCTACAGGTGTCTCCGAAGGTGTTTGTTGGGTTAGCATAGATCTAGATTAGGATTTGTCACGCCGTGTTTCGGAGAGGTATCTCTGGGCCCTCTTGATAATAATCATCACTATAAGCATTGCAAGCATTGTGACTAATGATTTAGTTGCGGGATGAAGTATTATGGAACGAGTAAAGAGAGTTGCCGGTAACAAGATTGAGCTAGGTATGATGATACCGACAATCAAATCTCGGGCATAACATACCGATGACAAAGGGAACAACGTATGTCGTTATGCGGTTTGACCGATAAAGATCTTCGTACAATATGTACGAACCAATATGAGCATCTAGGTTCCGCTATTGTCTATTGATCGGAGACGGGTATCAGTCATGTCTATATAGTTCTCGAACACGTAGGGTCCGCATGCTTAACGTTCGATGACGATTGGTATTATGAGTTTATGTGATATGATGTACCGAAGATTGTTCGGAGTCCCGCATGTGATCACGGTCATGACGAGGAGTCCCGAAATGGTCGATACATAAAGATTGATATATTGGACGACTATATTCAAACACCGGAAGTGTTCCGGAGAAGTTTCGGATAAAATTGGAGTACCGGGGGTTACCGGAACCCCCTCAGGGAAGATATTGGGCCTCATGGGCCTTAGCGGAGAAGAGAGAGGGTCGGCTAGGAGGTGGCGCGCGCCCCCCTTGCCCTAGTCCAAATTGGACAAGGGGAGGGGGCGGCGCCCCCTCCTTCCTTCTCTCCTCCTCCTTCCCCCCTTCTCCTTGTTGGAATAGGAAAGGGGGGGGGGGCGAAACCTACTTGGAGTAGGATTTCCCCCCTTGGCGTGCCTCCTCCCCTGGCCGGCCTCCTCCTCCCTCCCTCCTTTATATACGGGGGAGGGGGCACCTCATAGACAAGTTGATCAAGTTGATCTTTTAGCCGTGTGCGGTGACCCCCTCCACGGATTTCCACCTTGGTCATATCTTCGTAGTGCTTATGCGAAGCCTTGCGCCGGTAACATCAGCATCACCATCACCATGCTGTCGTGCTGATGAAACTCTCCCTTGACCTCAGCTGGATCTATAGTTTGTGGGACGTCACTGAGTTGAACGTGTGCAGATCGCGAAGGTGCCGTACCTTCGGTGCTAGGATCGGCTGGATCGTGAAGATGTACGACTACATCAACCGTGTTGTCATAACGCTTCCGCTTTCGGTCTACGAGGGTACGTAGACAACACTCTCCCCTCTCATTGCTATGCATCACCTAGATAGATTTTGCGTGATCGTAGGAATTTTTTTGAAATTACTGCGTTCCCCAATATGGCATCCGAGCTAGGTCTATGCGTAGATTTTATATGCACGAGTAGAACACAAAGAGTTGTGGGCGATAATAGTCATACTGCTTACCAACATGTCATACTTTGATTCGGTGGTATTGTTGGATGAAGCGGCTCAGACCGACATTACGCGTATGCTTACGCGGGACTGGTTCTACCAACGTGCTTCGCACACAGGTGCCTAGTGAGTGTCTGTTTCTCCAACTTTAGTTGGATCGAGTGTGGCTACGCCCGGTCCTTGTTGAAGGTTAAAATAGCACACTTGACGAAAAAAAATTGTGGTTTTGATGCATAGGTAAGAACGGTTCTTGCTAAGCCCGTAGTAGCCACATAAAACTTGCAACAACAAAGTAAAGGATGTCTAACTTGTTTTTGCAGGGCTTGTTGTGATGTGATATGGTCAAGGCATGATGTGATATAATTTGTTGTATGAGATGATCATGTTTTGTAACAAAGTTATCGGCAACTGGCAGGAGCCATATGGTTGTCTCTTTATTGTATGCAATGCAATCGCCATGTAATTGTTTTACTTTATCACTAAGCAGTAGCGATAGTCGTAGTAACAATAGTTGGCGAGATGACAACGATGCTATGATGGAGTTCAAGGTGTCGCGCCGGTGACGATGGAGATCATGATGATGCTTCGGTGATGGAGATCATGAGCACAAGATGATGATGGCCATATCATGTCACATATTTTGATTGCATGTGATGTTTATCTTTCATGTATCTTATTTTGCTTAGTATGGTGGTAGCATTATAAGATGATCCCTTACTAAATTTCAAGGTACAAGTGTTCTCCCTGAGTATGCACTGTTGCTACAGTTCATTGTGCCGAGACACCATGTAATGATCGGGTGTGATAAGCTCTACGTTCACATACAACGGGTGCAAGCCAGTTTTGCACACACAGAATACTCGGATTAAACTTGACGAGCCTAGCATATGCAGATATGGCCTTGGAACACTGGAGACCGAAAGGTCGAGCGTGAATCATATAGTAGATATGATCAACATAGTGATGTTCACCATTGAAAATTACACCATCTCACATGATGATCGGACATAGTTTAGTTGATTTGGATCACGCGATCATTTAGATGACTAGAGAGATGTCTATCTAAGTGGGAGTTCTTAAGTAATATGATTAATTGAACTTTAATTTATCACGAACTTAGTCCCGGTAGTATTTTGCAAATTATGTTGTAGATCAATAGCTCGCATTATAGCTTCCCTATATTTTTATATGTTCCTAGAGAAAACTAAGTCAAAAGATGATAGTAGCAATGATGCGGATTGGGTCCGTGATCTGAGGTGTATCCTCATTGCTACACAGAAGAATTATGTCCGTGATGCACCGCTAGGTGACAGACCTATTGCAGGAGCAGATGGAGACGTTATGAACGGTTGGCTAGCTCAATATGATGACTAGTTGATAGTTTAGAGCACCATGCTTTACGGCTTAGAACCGGGACTTCAAAAACGTTTTGGAAACATCACGGAGCATATGAGATGTTCCAAGAGCTGAAATTGGTATTTCAGACTCATGCCCGTGTCAACAGGTATGAGACCTCCGAAAAGTACTTCGCCTAAAAGATGGAGGAGAATTACTCAGCTAGTGAGCATCTACTCAGAATATCTGGGTACTACAATAGCTTGAATCAAGTGGGAGTTAATCTTCCAGATAAGATAGTGATTGACAGAGTTCTCTAGTCACCATCACCAAGTTACTGGAACTTCGTGATGAACTATAGTATGCAAGGGATGACGAAAACGTTTCCCGAGCTCTTTGTGATGCTAAAATCGACGGAGGTAGAAATCAAGAAAAAGCATCAAGTGTTGATGATTAAACAAAATCACTAGTTTCAAGAAATGGGCAAAGTGTCGGGGAAACCGATCACCTATGGGGTCACAAGGATCCCTTCTACGTTCGGCGGGGGATTAATTGCACGAATAGCATGTTGATTCGTTAGCACACGGAGGATTTTTATCCAGGTTCAGGCGCCGAAGTTGCGTAATATCCTAGTCCTACTTTATCTGGTTATATGAGTGTTCTTGAGCTTTTGAACTAGCTACGATGTGTGCTTTGTTCAAAAGTCCGAATCCTCTCTCTGTGTGTCTTGGGCCTCCTTTTATACACAAAGGGGTTGCCACAGTGGCACACAGGAGGTGGCAAGCTACAGTGATACGTGATTATCGCTCGATCAACGTAGGACAAGCGCATTTAATGTGTTGCCCACATGTCCTCTTGTTTATTGGGGACGGCAACAGAGGCCATCCCGTCCTTCGCCACTTCCCCTCGCCTTGCCACGCGTTTGGGTTGACGAGGCATGCAGCGCCATGCTGGCTAACCAGCTGCTGTGTTGGCAAAGTGTTAGGCTTCCACGAAGATCTGCATGCCACCACGCAGGCGCCTGCTTCACTGGCATGCTTATCACCGTGTTGGAGTGGTGGTGAGGTGGCGGAACCTTGCTGAGCGCGGGCCTGGCCACGGCCCAGCAATCGTCCCCGGCAAGGCTTGACGGGGGCCCTAGAGCTGTCCCCGGCAAGGGTCTTGTTAGGGGTCTTCGTCTTCTGATCCCACGTGGATTCATGGGTTGCCAATCTTCATGAGGAGTCACATGCTACCAGGCATGTGCTCTTCAAACCTTGACCTTGAACATTGTCGATGGTGTCAGAGCTCTCAACCCCAAGGGTAGGGGCCTCACTGGCCTCTTCATGAGCTGCCCCGACAAGGGGCTTGCCGGGGGCCTCACAGGCCGCTTCGGCAAGGCTTGTTGCCGGGCGTGCACCTGCTTGGCTCTTGCTGCTTGCTACTCTGGGCAGTTGTCTTAATGTTCTCTGGCCTTGTCTTGCCTCCTGTTGTCTTCCTCTGCCTTGCCATGCCCTGCTGTAGGGGTGGCTGCGACCGTTCGTGCACCAGTAAGGGGTACAGAAGCATCCATACTTTTGTACACCGATAGGAGCCCCGGGGCCTGGGCCACACACAAGCGCAAGGCATAGTTGGGCCAGGTCCAAAGCAGTGCGCGGGCGGGCATGGCAGAGGCGAACCGCCATGATCTTTCTGGCAGTTGTGCTTCCCCAGATCCCGCGTCGAGTGCGTGACATGGGGGTCGTGCGCGGCATGGGCGTGGCACGCATGCATCATCCCGTTATTAATAGTAAAGAGCTGGATCATGCCTTCCCCATAAAAAAAGGAAAAACCACATGGGCACTGCTCATTTACCTCCTCTGCTTCTTTCAATATCGGAACTGTCGTTCCCCTTTTCTCCCCCAAAATCCGAACCAGAGCTTTGCGCCCCCACTCGCCGCCGCCGCGCCTCCATTGCCTCTTGATCCCTTGCCCCTCCACAGCCGCCATGGCGCCTAAGGCTAGCAAGGGCAAGAAAGCGGCCAAGGCCGCCGCGGGGAAGGATTTGCCGGAGAGTGAGCCGGTGTAGATGTGGAAGGAGCACACCATCTTCCCTCTGACGATTGATATGCTCACGCTCAAGGACCAGTTCCTATGCTTGTGGGGGAAGGAGACGAAGGGGCATCCTTCCACCAAGGTCATCCCTGTCCCCTTCGCCAAGGCCGGCTCGAATGTTTACCCATTCTTCGTCGACTATTTCTCTTGTGGCCTATGACCCCCTTTCTCAGTTTTTTTCAATGACATCATGCACACCTACGGCTTCCATCTCCTGGACTTCACGCTGAATGTGGTGGCGTGCATGGCCCTTTTCACCCATCTTTTCTAGGGCTTCGCCGGGTTCTACCCCAGCACGGAGCTCTTTCACCATTACTTTTTCCCCCGGGTTCAGCAAGGGGACGCCATCTCTGGCTCCATCGCTTGGATCCTGAGGCCTCTGTGCAAGGGTGCATATTCCAGAGGGCTTCCAGAAGGAGAAGTGGGACGAATGGCGGGACCGTTGGTGCTGGATTGTGGAGAAAGAGCCACAACACTTCTGCGAGGTTCGTCAGAGCCCGACGGTCCGTGGCGACGACTGGAGCCACTCCGACCCCAACGATGCGAAGTTCACGGTCGCCACCACCAGGATCCTCCACCTCGTCTCTGCCGGCCACACGCTGGAGATGGTTGGGGCTGATTTCATCCGTCGCCGCATTGCTCCCTTGCACCCGAAAGGGTGGCCGGCCTGGGATTTCAGGAACACAGCGGACATCATGAGGCTCCGCCCCAGTGTAAAGCACAACTTCACCATGATGCAGCACGCATCTATCTCCCGGAGGCTCTTCCAACTCAAGATGGATGAGGACGGCAACACTGAGTGGGTCGGCAAGGTCGCAAAGGCCGGCAAGAAAGGCCACCCATTCAGCTTGCCGGCAGGGGTGCACCCAATGAGCAATAACTCTCGCCAGACGGAGATCATTGCCATGATGCGTGCCTTCAACGCTCATGGCTTGGATCCAACCTGGGCCGAGCCAAAGGCGGAGGATGTGCAGCAGTTCTTTGACAACTTGACCTTAACTCATCCACCCCACCACCAACCAAGAGGTGGCGTATATTGCCGCCAGTGCGAAGGAGGCGGACCTTGCCGCGGATGGCGGCAGCTGCGGCGTCGCAGAGGACGAGGCCAAGGAAGCTGAAGAGGAACAAAGGTTCCTCAAGTGGGTGGAGCCTGCTGGAGAGAGCAGCGTTGCTGTTGCCGGGGCTCCCCCTGCCGCAGAGGCGGCCGTAGAGCCGGCCAGGGAGGCGTTTGGGGCGGACGAGTCCTCAGCCCCAAAGAAAAGGAGCGTCTTGCGACGGTCCGGATCCAACGAGCCAGTTCGCCCTCGCAAAGCCATGCAGCGGCAAGGGGCAGAGGCAGGGCCCATGCGCCAGAGAAGGTGCACAGCTGTGGAGACGTTGGAGGCGGACGCAACGGCGAAGAGGGCCGCAGCATTGAAGAAGGCCACAGCTGCTGCCTCCTCTTCGATCAGGCGTGGCGCTGCTTCCTCCTCCTCGATCAGACGCGCCGCGGCTTCTCCTGCGGCTGGGCATGTTAGGACTTCCTCTCCTTCCCCGACGGGCTCCATCCCAGTGGGCAAATATGACCTTTGGTCGTTCAGCCCAAGGAGAAGAGGAGGGCAGAAGAAGAGGAGGACGAGTATGCACTCTGCTCCATCCATCCATTCTCTAATTCCTCAGTTGAATCACTTGACCTTAACCTGATTTCATTGTTTGAAGTGACACGGAGACGCTGGCCTAGAGAGTGAAAATGGCCAGGGCTTCGACGAGTACTGAGCCCCCGGCAAGCACCCCTCGTGCACCGGGAGTGATCTTCCCCAGTCTAGAGTCCAGCCCCCGGCGCAGCCCCCAACGTGAGTTTGTCACCTATCTCTTGTTGGCGTGTGTTGGAGCATGTCTTCTTACTGGTGATCTTGCCGAAACTGCAGGAAGGGAACGGGAACAGGAGGAGCCCCTAAGGGCCGCCCCCAACAGCGGCAAGGGGCAGAGGCAGGGCCCATGCGCCAGAGAAGGTGCACAGCTGTGGAGACGTTGGAGGCGGACGCAACGGCGAAGAGGGCCGCAGCATTGAAGAAGGCCACAGCTGCTGCCTCCTCTTCGATCAGGCGTGGCGCTGCTTCCTCCTCCTCGATCAGACGCGCCGCGGCTTCTCCTGCGGCTGGGCATGTTAGGACTTCCTCTCCTTCCCCGACGGGCTCCATCCCAGTGGGCAAATATGACCTTTGGTCGTTCAGCCCAAGGAGAAGAGGAGGGCAGAAGAAGAGGAGGACGAGTATGCACTCTGCTCCATCCATCCATTCTCTAATTCCTCAGTTGAATCACTTGACCTTAACCTAATTTCATTGTTTGAAGTGACACGGAGACGCTGGCCTAGAGAGTGAAAATGGCCAGGGCTTCGACGAGTACTGAGCCCCCGGCAAGCACCCCTCGTGCACCGGGAGTGATCTTCCCCAGTCTAGAGTCCAGCCCCCGGCGCAGCCCCCAACGTGAGTTTGTCACCTATCTCTTGTTGGCGTGTGTTGGAGCATGTCTTCTTACTGGTGATCTTGCCGAAACTGCAGGAAGGGAACGGGAACAGGAGGAGCCCCTAAGGGCCGCCCCCAACACGCCGGCCCCATCAACTACGCCGACCAGAGGGGCGTCCCCGGCAAGGACACCTACCGACGAGCCCTTGTGCTCGGATGAGGTGGAGGTGGGCACAGGCACAGGTGACCCTATCCCGGCAACAGACGTCGCCGGGGAGGGGGGCGCACCTTTCCCACCTGTTGTGGGTAAGTAGGCTCCTTCTGCTCCTTGCTATCCGCCGTTTTAACTTCTTCCCTTCTCTCTGTTTTGAACTTTTCTGATTTTGATTTTGTCTTTTTCCTTCCCTTGGCCTCAGATTCTCCCTTGGCGGATCGGGCAGACGTCGATGAGGTGATCATGGAGACTGCCAGGGACGTCGAGGCGGAGGCCACCACCATTGCTGCTGAGGAGGCCGCCAAGGGACCCACTTAAGAGGCTGCCACGGGGCTTGCCGGGGAGGCCGGCGAGGATCCTACCGGGGAGGCCGGCGAGGATCCTGTCAGGGAGAAGGTGGCTGAGTAGCCTATCAGAGAGGCCGGCAAGGCTGCTGCCAAGGAGGCCACCACGGGGCCTCCCGAGGAGGCCGACAAGGCCACCACTGTTGAGGCCGCCAAGGATCCTGCCAGGGAGGAGGTGGTCACTGACCAACCCTCCTCCTCCTCAGCTCCTGCCCTGAGAAGGTACTTGAAGGTTGGCGATGACCTCTTCGTCAACATTCTAGGAGAGGCAGGCGCCAGGACACTAGTCAAGGGGGAGGTCTTTGACGAGGAGATCGTCACCGCCGCCGGGCTCCAGGTTGTTGACGAACCGAGTGTCAGCGATGGTGTCTCCAAGGAAGACCAACTCCTCCAAGCCATGGGTGCCAACTTCCACAAGCTCCAGGCTCTCCACTTGGCTCGCAAGGAGAAGGCATACTCCAGAATGGCGGCCGTGGACAAGGCCGAGGTGGATTTCCAGGAGCGCGTCACCCAGATGAAAACCTGGTTTGACGAGGCTTGGGTGGATCTGAGGGCCTCCCAAGTCTAGCTGAGTGAGCGCCAGCAGGACCTCCTCTTCAAGCAGGATGATTTTGACAAGGCGCAGGAGGTGGCAAAGGCCAAGGCTGGTCAAGACAAGCCCGACCAGACGCAGCGCCACCTCTCACTCGATGTCCAGGAGGAGGACTTGGTCGCTCGCGAAGCGGCGCTTGCCGCCATGCTTCGCGCCAAGGATGAGGAGATCGACCGGCTCATCATGCAGCAGACTCAAGACATGTTGCAGAAGCACCAGGGGCGCTCGCTGCTCTGGCCCTCGACCATGCCGGCAAGCTGAAAGAGGCCATCAACCATGCTGAAGCAGCCAAGGCCACCAGGGCTGAGCTAGCCGGCAAGGTGGAGAAGCTAGAGGCGAGCTTGGCTGTGCTTACCAAGGAGATCTCCATGCTCAAGGACGACAGAGAGAAGGCCCTCTATGACCTGGCGGAGATGCAGACCAGTAGATCTGACAAAACCAAGCTGCTCTCCACGGCCAATGAGTCCATTGACGATCTGAAGCTGAAGTTGAACAGCCAGGAAGGATGCTCTCGGAATCCCAAGCTTGCGAGCAGGCCCTGGCCAAGGACCTCGCGAGCGAGCAGCTGCTGTTGCGGACTACAGCCACTTCCCACAACAAACTCGTGGAGAGCACAAAACTCTGGACCAGCCACCTTATGGATGTCGCGGAGAAGATTACCACATAGCTGACTGCAATGGGCATGCCGAACTTCAGGTTCTCCCATGAGGCAAGAGTGGCTGAGAGCGCCAAGCTATCTGAGTTCTTCAAGCGTGTTCTTGCCTCCTTGAAGCTGCTCCAATCCACCAGGGCGGCCTACCTGGCCGAGGAATCGAGGCAACTTTGCCGGGACGCCTTGATCAAGGTGCTCACTGATGACCCACAAGTGTAGGGGATCAATTATAGTCCTTTCGATAAGTAAGAGTGTTGAACCCAACGAGGAGCAGAAAGAAATAAGCGGTTTTCAGTAAGGTTTTCTCTACAAGCACTGAAATTGTAAGTGATAGATAGTTTTGTGATAAGATAAATGGTAATGAATAACAAGTAAATAAAGTAAATAAAGTGCACCAAGGTGGACCAATCCTTTATGTAGCAAAGGATAAGCCTGGACAATTTCTAATAATGAGAAAGGAGCTCTCGAGGACACATGGGAATTATCGTCAAGCTAGTTTTCATCACGTTCATATGCTTCGCGTTCGGTACTTTGATAATTTGATATGTGGGTGGACCGGTACTTTGGTACTGTCCTTTCTTGGACAAGCATCCCACTTATGATTAACCCCTATTGCAAGCGTTCGCAACTACAAAAGAAGTATTAAGGTAAACCTAACCACATCATTAAACATATGGATCTATATCAGCCCTTAACGAAGCAATGCATAAACTACGGTTTAAGCTTCTGTCACTCTAGCAACCCATCATCTACTTATTACTTCCCAATGCCTTCCTCTAGGCCCAAATAATGGTGAAGTGTCATGTAGTTGACGTTCACATAACACCACTAGAGGAAAAGACAACATACATCTCATCAAAATATCGAACGAATACCAAATTCACATGACTACTAATAGCAAGACTTCACCCATGTCCTCAGGAACAAACGTAACTACTCACAAAGCATGTTTATGTTCATAATAAAAGGTGTAATAATATGCATAAAGGATCTGAACATATGATCTTCCACCAAGTAAACCAAATAGCATCAACTACAAGGAGTAATCAACACTACTAGTAACCCACATGTACCAATTTGTAGTTTTGATACAAGATTGGATACAAGAGATGAACTAGGGTTTTGAGAGGAGATGGTGCTAGTGAAGATGTTGATGTAGATTGACCCCCTCCTGATGAGAGGGTCGTTGGTGATGACATTGGTGATGATTTCCCCCTCCCGGAGGGAAGTGTCCCCGGCAGAACAGCTCTGCCGGAGCCCTAGATTGATTCCGCCAAGGTTCCGCCTCGTGGCAGCGGAGTTTCGTCCCGTAAGCTTGCACACGATTTTTTCCAGGTTAAAAGCGATGATATAGCAGAAGATGGACGCCGGAGGCCCACCAGGGGGCCCAGGAGATAGGGGGCGCCCTATAGGGGGCGCGCCCCCTGTCTCTTGGACAAGGTGTGGGCCCCTGGCGTATTTCTTTTGCTCATAAATTCTTATTAATTCAAAAAAGTTGTTTCGTGGAGTTCCAAGAGTTTGGGAGCTGTGTAGAATAGGTTTCCAACGTTTGCTCCTTTTCCCGCCAGAATTCCAGCTGCCGACATTCCCCCTCTTCATGGTAAACCTTGTAAAATAAGAGAGAATAGCCATAAACTTTGAGATATAATGTGTAATAACAGCCCATAATGCAATAAATATTGATATAAAAGCATGATGCAAAATGGACGTATCAACTCCCCCAAGCTTAGACCTCGCTTGTCCTCAAGCGAAAGCCGAAATCAAAAAATATGTCCACATGTTTAGAGATAGAGGTGTCAATAAAAAAATAAAATACGGACATGAGGGCATCATGATCATTCTTATAACAGCAACATATATAGAACTTATCATATGATTTCTTATGCTTAAGTAACAATCAATTCATAATATCAAGTATGGTTCAAAAACTTCATTGGGAACTAACAAACTATAATCTCAGTCATTGAAGCAATTGCAATTTATCGTAACATCAGAAAGAGTCAACAATAGAGCTTTTCAGCAAGCTCACATACTCAACTATCTTGTAGTCTTCTATAATTGCTAAGACTCACGCAATACTTGTGGTTATGGAGTTTCAGACGGACACTAAGAAAGATAGGGGCTTATTATGTTGCCTCCCAACGTATTCACCTTTAGGTGATGTCAACAATAATAGCCCATGCTAAATAACATCCAGTTGGATATATATATATATCATGATCTTTCAAACACGAGGAGCTTGCCAAAGGATAAAAATGAAAAAGGGAAAGGTGAGGATCACCTTGACTCAAGCATAAAGTAAAAACATAAAGTAAAAGATAGGACCTTCGCAGAGGGATGTAGTGGTTGTCATGTGCGTTTAGGGTTGATGCACAAAATCTTAATGCAAAAGAACATCACTTTATATTGCCCTTTGTATGTGGACCTTTATTATGCAGTCCATCGCTTTTATTACTTCCACAACAAGTTCGTACAAAGATTATTTTCTCTGCACTAATAAGTCATACATATTTAGATAGCAATTTTTATTGCTTGCAACATGACAACTTACTTGAAGGATCTTACTCAATCCATAAGTAGGTATGGTGGACTCTCATGGCAAAACTGGGTTTACAGGTATTTGGAAGCACAAGTAGTATCTCTACTTGGTGCAAGGAATTTGGCTAGCATGAGGGGGAAAGGCAAGCTCAACATGTTTAGAAGGTCAATGACAATAAACTTTAACTGAGATGTCGGAAACATAAACCATTACGTTGTCTTCCTTGTCCAATGTCAACTCTTTTAGCATGTCATACTTAATGAGTGCTCCTAATTATAAAAGGTGTCCAAGATAATATATTTATATGTGAACCCCTCTTTCCTTATCACTTCCTATTAATTGCAACGATGACCAAAGCTACGTTCATCAACTCTCAACAATTTTTATGCCTCATACTTCCTAGGTGTGAAGTTATCACTATCCATAAGATCAATATGAACTCTTTTATTCTTTCTGCTTTCTCAAGATCATGGCAACAAAGCAAAGCCCTTGACTCAACACTAATATTTATTATAGATAGCTCACAGACTCAATTACATAAAGAGATCAAAAAGTAAAACTCAAACTACTTGATATCAAAACTTCAATCTACTAGATCAAGATACTACTAAAGGGATAAAACTAAATAAAGCGGTAAAGATAAGAGTGTGATGGTGATACGATACCGGGGCACCTCCCCCAAGCTTGGCAGTTGCCAAGGGGAGTGCCCATACCCATGTGATTATTTCTCCTTCTTCATAGTTGGTGTTATGATCTTCTTGGCTATGATGCCCTTCAGGATACGGTTCTCCTCCTCGAGCTTATTGACTTGTTGTTTGAGGTCCATAATTTCTTTACGGAGCTTGCCCGTAACGGCCGAAGCTCCTTTTACCCAGGGATGCTGCATAGCTTCTGGAGAACAAGTAAAACTCTTTTTCATATTTTCATAAAAAAGAAATCTAGAGTTGGAAGGAGTGACCGAAGTAGGGACAGCCAGGCTAGGTAGTCCCCCCATAGTGAATTCTGCTCGGAGACGAGAGGTAACTTCTTGATCCTCCTTCATGGCATCTATTCTTTTCAAATCAGCCTCAATCTCATCCTCCGTTGATGGTCCAAAGTAATAGGCATCACTATTTGCTCCTGGACCTGGCACTGGGTGAGACATCTGACTCTCCCCAACTGACTCCTAAGAAGACATCTTGCTTTATTCTGCAACAGTAATAGATCAAAACGAAAACAGAGGATATTTGTGTGATACGGTGGTCAAAATCTTCGGGAGTATATATAATGAATTTTTACCGACCAAAATATGTAAGGTGCAAGAAAACGGAGTCCGGGGGGCACACGAGGTGCCCATGAGACAGGGGGGCGCCCTATAGGGGGGGCGCCCTCCACTCTCGTGGGAGCCTCGTGTCCCTTTCGGACTACTTCTTTCTTCCTAAAATTCTTAAATATTCCAAAACTGATAAAAATTGCCATTGGAGTTGTTTTGGAGTCGGTTTACTTACCGTACCACATACCTATACCTTTTCGGAGTCTGGAACGTTCTGGAAAGTGTCCCTTATGTATTCCTCTAGGGTTACGGTTTCAATAATATTAGTTTCAACATTGATAGGATTACCTAAAATATAATGTTTAATTCTTTGACCGTTTACCACCCTTGGACTCGTGCCTTCAAAGTTGTTGATTTTTATAGCCCCGGAATGATAGACCTCCTCGATAACGTAGGGACCTTCCCATTTTGAGAGAAGTTTTCCTGCAAAAAATCTTAAACAAGATTTGAATAAGAACACATAATCTCCTACGTTAAACTCACGCTTTTGTATCCTCTTATCATGCCAGCGTTTGACTTTTTCTTTGAATAGCCTGGCATTCTCATATGCCTGGGTTCTCCATTCATCAAGTGAGCTAATATCAAACAACCTCTTCTCACCAGCAAGTTTGAAGTCATAATTGAGCTCTTTAATATCCCAATATGCTTCATGTTCAAGTTCAAGAGGTAAATGACACGCTTTTCCATAAACCATCTTACAAGGAGACATACCCATAGGATTTTTGTATGCAGTTCTATAGGCCCATAATGCATCATCAAGTTTTTTGGACCAATTCTTTCTAGATCTATTCACAATCTTTTGCAAAATTAATTTGAGCTCTCTATCGATCAACTCTACTTGACCACTAGACTGCGGATGATAAGGAGATGCGATTCTATGATTGACATCATACTTAGCAAGCATCTTACGGAAAGCACCATGAATAAAATGTGAACCACCATCAGTCATAAGATATCTAGGGACTCCAAACCTCGGAAAAATAACTTCTTTAAGCATTTAATAGAAGTGTTATGATCAGCACTACTAGTTAGAATAGCTTCTACCCACTTAGTAACGTAATCAACAACAACTAAAATATGTGTATAACCATTAGAGGCAGGAAAAGGTCCCATATAATCAAAGCCCCTAACATCAAACCGTTCAATAACAAGAGAATAATTCATAGGCATTTCTTGTCGTCTACTAATGTTACCTATTCTTTGACATTCATCACAAGATAAGACAAACTTACAAGCATCTTTGAAGAGAGTAGGCCAATAAAGACCAGATTATAGTACCTTGTGTGCAGTTCTATCTCCAGCGTGGTGTCCTCCATAAGATTCAGAGTGACACTTACGTAGAATATGTTCCTGTTCATGCTCAGGCACACAACGTCTAATAACACAATCTACTCCTTTATAAAGGTGTGGATCATCCCAGAAGTAATGTCTTAGATCATAAAAGAACTTTTTCTTTTGCTGGTATGTGAAACTAGGCGGTATATATTTAGCAACAATGCAATTAGCATAATCAGCATACCAAGGAGCAGTACGAGAAGAATTGACAACCGCTAATTTTTCATCAGGAGAGCTATCATTAATAGGCAGTGGGTCATCAAGAACATTCTCTAACCTAGACAAGTTATCTGCAACGGGGTTCTTAGCTCCCTTTCTATCAATAATATGCAAGTCAAATTCTTGGAGCAGGAGAACCCATCTAATGAGCCTAGGCTTAGCATCTTTCTTTTCCATAAGATATTTAATAGAAGCATGATCAGTGTGAATAGTAACTTTGGAATCAACAATATAAGGTCTAAACTTATCACATGCAAACACAACTGCTAAGAACTTTTTTTCAGTAGTATCATAATTTCTCTGGGCAGTATCAGGAGTCTTACTGGCATACTGGATAACATTCAATTTCTTATAGACTCTTTGCCCAAGAACAGCACCTACAGCATAATCACTAACATCACACATAATTTCAAAAGGTAAATTCCAATCAGGCGGCTGAACAATAGGTGCAGTGATCAAAGCTTTCTTAAGTACTTCAAATGCTTCTACACAATCATCATCAAAGACATAAGGAATATCTTTTTGCAATAAATTAGTTAGAGGCCTAGAGATTTTAGAAAAGTCCTTAATGAACCTCCTATAAAAACCGGTGTGACCAAGGAAACTTCTTATACCTTTTATGTCCTTGGGACATGGCATCTTTTGAATAGCATTAACTTTGGCTTTATTAACTTCAATACCTCTCTCGGAGATCTTGTGCCCCAAGACAATGCCTTCATTAACCATAAAGTGACACTTTTCCCAATTCAAGATGAGACTAGTGTCTTCGCATCTCTGCAAAACTCGATCAAGGTTGCTCAAACAATCCAAAAGAGGATCCATAGACGGAGAAGTCATCCATGAATACCTCACAAATCTTTTCACAAAAATCAGAGAATATAGCCATCATGCATCTTTGAAAGGTAGCAGGTGCATTACATAAACCAAAAGGCATACGTCTATAAGCAAAAGTACCAAAAGGGCAAGTAAAAGTAGTTTTAGATTGATCCTTCGCTGACATAGGTATCTGAGAGAAACTAGAATAACCATCTAGAAAGCAAAAATGTGTGTGTTTGGATAGTCTTTCTAGCATTTGATCAATAAAAGGTAAAGGGTAATGATCTTTTTTGTAGCTTTATTTAACTTACAGAAATCAATTACCATCCTATAACCTGTAACTATTCTTTGCGGGATCAATTCATCTTTATCATTAGGAATGACGGTAATACCTCCCTTTTTAGGGACACAATGGACAGGGCTTACCCATTCGCTATCAGCAACGGGATAAATAATACCTGCCTCAAGGAGCTTTAGTATCTCCTTTCTTACCACTTCCTTCATCTTGGAATTTAATTGTCTTTGAGGATCTCTAACTGGTTTGGCATCGTCCTCCAATGTAATTTTGTGTTGGCATAACGTGGGACTAACGCCCTTAAGATCATCCAGAGTATATCCAATAGCAGCTCGGTGCTTCTTCAGAGTTTTCAATAATCATCCTTCTTCGTTCTCTGAAAGGTTAGCACTAATAATAACAGGATATATTTCTTTTTCATCAAGATAAGCATACTTAAGATTATCAGGTAATGGTTTGAGTTCAAACACGGGATCACCCTTGGGTGGAGGGGGATCCCCAAGAATTTCAACGGGAAGGTTATGTTTCAGCATAGGTTCCTGTTTAAGGAACAGTTCATCTATTTCCTCTCTTTCCTTCATAAACATATCGTTTTCATGGTCTAGCAAATATTGTTCTAACGGATCAGTTGGAGGAATAACAATGGAAACAAGACCAATAATTTCATCATTACTAGGTGGTTCCCTTTCACGAGGTTGTCTACTAAACTTAGCGAAATTAAACTCATGAGACATACCATCTATGCCAACAGTGACAATATTCTTTTCACAATTAATCTTAGCACTAGGTGTATTCAAGAAGGTTCTACCAAAAATAATGGGACAAAAATCATTTTGTGGGGAACCAAGAACAAGGAAATCAGTAGGGTATTTAACCTTCCCACACAAAACTTCAACATCTCTAACAATCCCAAAGGGTTTAATGGTATCCCTATTAGCAAGTTTAATAGTAACATCAATGTCTTTAATTCAATGGGTGCAATGTCATGCATAATTTCTTGATATAAAGAATAAGGTATTACACTAGAACTAGCACCCATATCACATAAGCCGTGATAACAATGATCTCCTACTTTAACAGAAATAATAGGCATGCCTACGACAGGTCTACGTGTCTTAGTATCTGGCCTAGCAATATTAGCAGCTTCACCACAGAAACAAATAACATGCCCATCTAAATCCTCATCCAAGAGATCTTTAACCATAGCAATACTAGGTTCAACATTAATTTGCTCAGGTGGTTTATAAGTCCTAGTATTACTCTTACGAACAACAGTCGAAGCTTTAGCATGATCCTTTACCCTAACAGGAAAAGGAGGTTTTTCAACATAAGCAGTAGGAACAATAGGATCACTATAGGTAATAGTCTTTTCTTCGACTGTAATAGGTGCAACTACTTTCACTTCAACAGGAGGATTATATTTAAACCACTTCTCTTTAGGGAGATCAACATGAGTAGAAAAAGATGCACAGAAGGTAGCTACTATCTCAGAGTCAAGTCCATATTTAGCGCTATATCCACGAAAAGCATCGGTGTCCATAAACGATTTAACACAATCGAACTTAGGTGTCATACCTAACTCCTTACCAGCGTCGGAACCCCAATCTTCAGAGTTGCGTTTAATTCTTTCCAATAAGTCCCATTTGAAATCAATAGTCTTCAACATATAAGAACCATCATTGGAAGTATAGAGCAGGTTGCGATTATCAAGAGAAAGCCGAGCATAAAAGTTCTGAATAATCATTTCCCGATTGAGCTCATGATTGGGGATTGAATATAACATTGACTTAAGCCTCCCCCAAGCTTGAGCGATGCTTTCTCCTTCACGAGGCCAGAAATTATATATGTAATTACGATCACGATGAACAAGATGCATAGGATAGAACTTATGGTGAAATTCTAGCTTCAGTCGCTTATAATTCCAAGATCTTGTATCATCACATAGCCTATACCATGTCAATGCATCTCCCTTCAAAGATAAAGGGAAGACCTTCCTTTTGACAACATCATCGGGAATACCTGCAAGCTTAAATAATCCACAAACTTCATCCACAAAGATAAGTGTAAATTGGGATGCAATGTTCCGTCTCCTGCAAATGGATTAGCTAGCAGTTTCTCTATCATACCCGAAGGAATCTCAAAGTAAATATTTTCATAAAGTTCAATAGGTTGAGGAGCAACTCTTTGCTCTTCTGGTTGGGGTGAAGATACCCCAAACAAGCCCCTCAAAGGATTAGTTTCCATCGTGACAAGTAACAGCAAATTTCAGCACACTATATAAATGTTTCCTTACCAAGTTCCACTCACCAAAAGCGCTACACTCCCCGGCAACGGCGCCAGAAAAGAGTCTTGATGTAGCATCCCAAATTTTCAATTTGGAATGTTATACAATAGATCATTATTACATTTCATATTTACTGCATTTTGGCTCGATCCTAGAACTTATACGTAACTCGAGGACCCATGGAGAGAGTTGGGGATTTCGTTATTTTCATATTTGAGTTTTCTCAAATTTTGAAAATAGGAACATTTGATTTTATTTATTTTATATTCAATTATTTCAATTATAAAAATAAGAGAGAGGGAATAAAATGACTTTCCCAAAATAAAGAAATATTGAGGATTTAGTAAAAAATCAAATAAGATTGCATTTTGGATTTTATTGCTATTTTATTTGAATTTAGGAAAAATGCGCATTTTTCAAAATTGCATCTAGGCCCCAAATAAATGTGCATCAAAACCGGCTTGATTTTAGAAGCCGGGAAAAATTTATTTCCGGATTTTTGGAGTCCGTTTAGTATTTCTTTTAATTGTTTTTCTACGAGTAATGTTTTAAAAAAATGAACCGACCTAACCGGCCCTTTAAGAGCCAGAGGCCCGAGCCGCCAGCCCCGCCCCCGAAACCCTAGCACCCGCCGCCGCCACCGCGTTCCGCCACCGGAGTTCGCCGCCGCCGCCGCCCCGACGCCCCGCCGCCGGATCCCGCCGCCACCGTC
>NC_041391.1:165383924-165391894 GCF_002162155.2 Triticum dicoccoides | reverse complement strand
GTCCGCCAGCCCCGCCAGAGATCGCCGCCGCCTCGCCGGACCCCGACCCAAGGTAGCCACCGCCGCCGCCGGTTTTTGCCGGTTAACCGCCCGGTTTAAAAAAAACCGTGGTTTTTTTATTAGATCGGTTTTTTTCCAGTTTAGTCATTTAGCGAACGCATGTTGGTTCGTTTGTTTTAACGAACGATTTTCGTTTTTTTCACAGACAGCGAACGTTCGTTCGTTAGCCTGTTCGTCCGTTTTTCTTTTTATCGGATTTTCCGCAATTATTTCTGATCGCTATTTCTGATCCGGTTTTCATTCTAGTATAACTTTTCGCTCGTTTATCAGAATCAGGCGATTCAAGTTCCTAGAGTTTCATATCGAAACCCTCTTTCCGTTTAACCAACTTAAACAAGTTTTTGCTACGGTAAAATTTTCACTTAGGTCCAGATTAGTAAACGAAGCTTATTTCTTTCGCCGTTTGTGTTTCGTTGCTTCGTTTGATTTGATTCTTTTTGCAAATCGGAGTTCTTAAGTTGAACTTTCTGGTTAGATCTCTTATTCAATTTTTACCTGTGCATTAGATGAGTATTTATTGTATGCTTGTTTGTTTATGATAGAGTACCCGGAGTGCGCCGCTTGCTACTTCGAATCTCTAGGTTTCGCGGATCATCAGCAAGGCAAGTAACACTTTGATCATACCTTTTACTACCCAAGTTTATTGCATTAGATCAATCCTCAAACAATTGCATGATTACGATCTGATTAATATGTGGGTTTTGGGAAGTAGATGAGGTAGTACCTATTACCTGTTTTATTTTCAAACCCTTGGGAGTTACTCTACGTTTGCTTATTATGCCAAGCTATGCTAGTAGACGTGGATTGGGTGAGTGTATCCATGACAGATGTGAGGTTGTTAATTTAATGGTTTATTTAAGGTGGCAACTTTAATATACATTTGGGTGGATTGAGGCACCTGGGTATTCCAGCGATTGCCTGTTTTTCTTTATGGACCGCCACCCAGGCTCAAAAGGATCATGAGATTATTCATGCTAGAAACTACCGTGTGCAGCCACAAGCTACTATGGGCTCTAGCATAGTTGACTAAGTTGTGTGAACTCTTACAGTGGTAGACTAGCAGATGTCGGGGATATAGGTTGGTACTGTCTACCCAATCGAAAGGTGCTAGCGCTTCTGAAAGTCTATGTCTCGGTCATCCGTTTCTCAAACATCATGTAGTGCGAGAATCCCAACGGAGGAGATCGAGTCTTGTGGGGAAAAGTGCGCAAACCTCTGCAGAGTGTATAAACTAATCATGGTTAGCCGTGTCCCCGCTGATGGACATCTTGAGTATCTAGTACTTGGATTATCATGTGAATCTCATCATGTTACTTTAAATAATATTGTTGGGTTTTTAATGTTGATGCTTAATTGGGATTGAGAAGGTGTCTACGCTGTCAATGTTTAACAACCACCATGATAGTTAAATAAAATTTATTCCTTTGAAGTAGGGAAAAATTGGCTTTACGCAAAACTGTAACCATAGAGTTTTTCCACCAAGCCATACATGCATGTAGTGTAGCTTTACTCTTTCATTACTCTCTATGTGTTACATTGCCAGCATATTCCATGTGCTGACCCGTTTTGGGCTGCAACGTTCATGTTGTAGACTTTTCAGACGACGAGTAAGGTGCCTTAGGTCGTGGCTCTATACTCAGTGATGCCGTTGGAGTTGATGGACTCACTTATCTTCCAAGCCTTCTCCTGTTATCGTTATTAGATGGCCTTAAGCCATATTTTATTGTAATAAGTTCTCTTTGGAGACATTCGATGTAATAAGTGTGTGATTGCTACTCTGTTATAAATCCTTCAAGTACTGTGCATGTCAGCATTACTGATCCAGGGATGACACTGATGCACAGAGATCAGACCATTTGAGGTCTGGTCACTACAAGATGGTATCAGAGCACACGCTGACTGTAGGGCACGACCACTAAGCTAAAGCCCTAGATCACTACTCTCTCTTCTCATTTCTGACTCCTCACCTTTTCTACTCTTTTAGGATGGCGGATGCAAGGAACAAGTTCACGCAACCGGATGAAGAGACACCCTTTGGACGTCACCTGAAGGAAGTCACTAGATACCTGAACATCGGAGTACCAAGTTTCACCGGGACCAACAACGCCACTTTACCTGAAGAGGAGCGCTGGATGATTCAAGTTCATGTACCTCGAAGGACATTCATGCCCGTCACTGAGCCCATAGAGTTTTCCTTTGATGCACCAACCTGGAGCCTAGGAAAGAGCATGGCAGCCCACACACAATGGGACGCATTGGAGAAGTTTACCACAAGGATCTCAAGGATACTGTCTACAAAATATTTGGGCACCGAGATGAACAATGGGAGATGATCAGCACCAGGAAGGATAGATCAATTGCAGCTTTCATCCAGGATTTAAACCAGCACATTCGACGCCAGGAGAACCAGATGTGCGCAGGCATGATGGATCTGAAGAAGGCCATGACCAAAATCACGGAACTGGAGGAAGAACTCAAGTCTACATGTGATGGATACGAGGAGGAAATAGAGACACTAGTGGAGAAGAATGATGATCTGAAGAAGAAGCTAAGAGTGTTTATGGGATTTCCAGCAACTGGAGGAGAAGATGATTGCACTTGTCCAGAGAACTACATCATCATCGACTACACCGACTCGGACCCAGATGATAGTGATGATGACTATGTTGATGAAGCTGGAGGAGATATCATGGAGTCTTCATCGGAGCAGTTTTTCTAGTCGACCACCATAACAGTAGTAGTATTCCCCCATGTATCTAGTATAGTCCGAGCACTTTTTTAACGATAGTTAGACCGTTGTATGCCTTTGTTTGAATTGATTGAAGTGATATTGTTTGCTTTTGTCTCATGTGCATATGGGTAGTGTTTTCTCTCTAGGTCTCATTCTATTCTATATTCTCATCTTTTCTAAACCCTGAGATGCCTCCGAGACGTTACAATGCATTTGCTTTCCCACCGGAGCTCACTCAGTTGATCCAGCAGCAGAATGGGTTGATGCAGTTGCTAGTCCAGAATCAGAATCAGGGGAACAACAACAACAACAACAACAACAACAACAACAACAACAACCCACCACCGCCACCACCTGTTGATAACTTAACCCGATTTCTTAGGCTAAATCCGCCGGTGTTCTCCAGTAGCACCGAGCCGATTGTTGCAGATGATTGGCTCTGCAAGACAGCAAGGGAGTTGACCACTGCAGGATGCATAGATGCGGAAAGGGTGAATTTTGCCGTACATCAACTTGAAGGACTTGTAGCATCATGGTGGGAGAATTTCACAGCAACTTACCCCATCGACACTGTCACATGGGATCAGTTTCAGCAGGCTTTCCGTACTGCCCATGTTTCAGCAGGAGCTATGGCCATGAAGAAGCATGAGTTTCACTACTTGCACCAAGGAGGACGTACCGTTGGCCAATATGTGGATGACTTTAGTAAGCTAGCACGCTATGCCCCAGATGACGTTGCTACGGATGCAGCTAAGCAGGAGAAGTTTCTGGAAGGACTGAATGATGAGCTGAGCATGCAGTTGATGGTAGCAACTTTCAATAACTACCAGGAGTTGGTAGATAGAGCTCTCATGATTGAAGGGAAGCAACAACAGATTGAAAATCACAAGAGGAAGTATGGACAAGGGAAGTACAATTCTGGAGCTCAGCAGAAGCCACGTTTTACCCCGAAATCGGGAGGACAGTTCCAGCATACCCATGGAGGTGGTAGCTCACACAACCATAATGGTTCCAAGAATGGTAACGGGAATGGAGGAAGCAATGGCCAGAACCGTACCAATCCCTCAACACCAGCCAAGAGAGACCTGAGCCAAGTCACTTGCTATAAGTGTCAGAAGACTGGACGTTATGCCAATGAATGTCTTGAAGCCCAGAATGGAAATGGCATGGAAGCTCTGGGAAGAAGCTGAACCCTTTCAACATGGGACAAGTGAATCACTTTAACATGGAGGAGGTTGAAGCCCAGCCCGATGCAGTAATAGGTAAGTTTTTGGTTAAGTAATTTACTGTAGTCGTTCTTTTTGATACTGGTGCATCGCATTCATACATATCAAGGGGATTTGTGGATAAGTATAAACTACCAACCCAAGCCCTTAGGTCACCCATGTTAGTAACCTCGCCTGGAGCAGAATATATGTCTAGTCTATGGTGTGATCGGTTACCATTAAGGATTGGTAACTACGTGTTTCCCTCGGACCTAATAGTACTAGAATCGCAAGGATTCGATGTGATATTAGGCATGGATTGGTTATCGAAGTATGGAGGGAACATTGAATGCGCTAGTAAGATGATTTTTCTTACAATGCCAGAAGGAAGAAGGATCAAGTATGTATCACGGCATGTGCCGAAGAGGACTCAAGTAAATTCCTTATCAGGAGTTGTACAGGAGGAAGTACCAGTGGTGAAGGATTTTCCTGAAGTATTTCCAAAAGAGTTGCCAGGCATGCCACCGGATAGAGACAATGAGTTTTTGATTGAGCTTTTGCCAGGCACAGGGCCGATATCTAAGAGACCATACAGGATGCCTGCAAAAGATTTGGAGGAGATTAAGAAGCAGATTAAGGAGTTACTGGATAAAGGCTATATTCGCCCAAGTTCTTCGCCTTGGGGATCGCCAGTACTTCTAGTGGAGAAGAAGGACGGATCATTGATGATGGTTGTTGATTATCGAGGATTGAATGCAGTAACCATCAAGAACAAGTACCCACTACCGATGACCAATGATTTGTTCGACCGATTGCAAGGAGCTAAGATATTTTCCAAGATCAATTTGTGATCAGGATACCATCAGTTGAAGATTCGAGAGCAGGATATACCTAAGACGGCTTTTACCACTAGGTATGGGATGTACGAGTATACAGTTATGTCATTTGGTCTGACTAATGCACCTGCCTATTTCATGAACATGATGAACAAGGTATTTATGGAGTTTCTGGATAAGTTCGTCGTGGTGTTCATTGATGATATTTTGGTCTACTCGAAGAACGAAGAGGAGCATAAGGAGCATTTGTGTTTGGTACTTGAGAAGCTCAGAGAACATCAGTTATATGCCAAGTTCAGCAAATGTGAATTTTGGTTGAAGGAAGTTGGATTCCTCGGACATGTTATATCCGGAGAAGGAATAGCAGTAGATCCCACCAAAGTTGTCACTGTGACCAATTGGGTAGCACCAATGATAGTTGGAGAGATCCGGAGTTTTCTTGGACTGGCAGGATACTACCGGAGATTTATTGAGAATTTCTCGAAGATTGCGAAGCCCATGACAGAGTTGCTGAAGAAGGATACCAAGTTCAAATGGACTGAGGAATGCGAGGCCAGTTTCCAGGAGTTGAAGAAACGTTTGGTTACCTCGCCAGTGTTGATTTTGCCAGATCAGAGCAAGGATTAAGAGGTGTTTTGCGATGCTTCACGTCGAGGACTTGGAGGAGTGCTTATGTAGGAGGGAAGAGTTGTTTCATATGCCTCAAGACAACTAAAACCTCATGAGTTGAATTATGCCACCCAATGAGTTAGCAGCCGTAGTTCATGCGTTGAAGACTCTGAGACATTTTCTCATCAGAAACTATTGTGAGGTGTACATGGATCACAAGAGTTTGAAGTACATCTTCACGCAGAAGGAGTTGAATCTCAGGCAAAGGAGATGGTTGGAGCTCATCAAGGATTATGATATGAGATTGCATTATCACCATGGAAAGGCTAACGTAGTAGACGATGCGTTGAGCCATAAGAGCCATGTGAACACACTAATGACCGGAGAATTACCGAAGGAGTTAGCCAAGGATCTTCATGAGCTATGTTTGGAAATAGTCCCGAGAGGCTATGTAGCAGCATTGGAGATTCAATCTACTTTGATGGATAAGATCCGAGAATCTCACCAGACTGACAAGGAGATTGCCTCTATAAAGGAGAAGATGAGCAAAGGAAAAGCTAATGGATTTCGTGAGGATGAGCACGATACCCTATGGTTTGAAGACCGCGTTTATGTGCCTAATGACCCGGAGATCAGGAAATTGATTCTGCAAGAGGCCCATGATTCACCATATTCGATTCACCCAGGAAATACCAAGATGTATTTGGATTTGAAGGATACTTTCTGGTGGACCGGAATGAAGAAGGATATCGCGGAGTATGTAGCAGTTTGTGATGTATGTCAGAGAGTAAAGGCAGAGCATCAGAAGCCAGCAGGATTGTTACAGACATTGCCAATACCCGAATGGAAGTGGGATAAGTTAGGCATGGATTTTATCACGGGATTGCCGAGGACTCGTTCGGGCTACGACTCTATTTGAGTTGTAGTTGATCGTTTGACGAAGGTAGCTCATTTCATCCTAGTGAATACCACTTACACCAGTGCTAAGTTGGCAAAGATATACATGACCAGGAACCCGGTTTGCATGGAGTTCTGAGGAGCATTGTATCAGACAGAGGAACCCGGTTTACCTCAAAGTTCTGGAATCAGTTGCATGAATCTTTGAGTACCAAGCTAGAGTTCAGTATAGCCTTTCATCCGTAGACAGATGGACAGACCGAGAGAGCCAATCAGATTCTGGAGGACATGCTGAGAGCTTGTGCGCTAGATTATGGATCTAGTTGGGATGACAATTTGCCATATGCAGAGTTATGCTACAACAACAGTTATCAATCCAGTTTAAAGATGGCCCCTTTCGAAGCCTTATACGAAAGGAGGTTCAGGACCCCCTTATCGTGGGATGAAGTTGGAGACCGCCAGTTGTTTGGACCAGATTTGAGTAAGGAGTCTGAACGGGAAGTGAAGTTGATTCGCGATAGGCTCAAGGTAGCCCAGTCCAGGCAGAAAAGCTATGCAGATTCTAAATGCAAGGAGACTATTTACGAAGTCGGAGATAGAGTCTATCTTCGTGTATCTCCACTTTGAGGAGTTAAGCGTTTTGGAGTTAAGGGAAAGTTAGCGCCACGTTTTGTGGGGCCATACAAAGTTTTGGAGCGTATGGGAGAAGTTGCTTACAAGTTGGAATTGCCTGAGGGATTGTCAGCAGTTCACGACATGTTCCACGTTTCCCAGTTGAAGAATTGCCATGCAGAAATGGCTAATATACCACTGAGAGATACAGTGCCGCTGGAAGCGATTCAGTTGGACAGTGATTTGACCTATGAGGAGAAACCAGTTAAGATTCTTGAGTATGCCAGCCGAGTCACCCGCAGCAAGGTTATCAAGTTTTGCAAAGTTCAGTGGAGCCACCACACAGAGGATGAAGCCACCTGGGAGCGAGAGGAAGATCTGCTGAAGGACCGCCCTCCCCTATTTTCTAGCCAACCCGAATCTCGAGGGCGAGATTCATCTTAAGGGGGGTAGGTTTGTAACATCCCAAATTTTCAATTTGGAATGTTATACAATAGATCATTATTGCATTCCATATTTACTGCATTTTGGCTCGATCCTAGAAATTCCATGCAACTCGAGGACCCACGGAGAGAGTTGGGGATTTCGTTATTTTCATATTTGAGTTTTCTCAAATTTTGAAAATAGGATCATTTGATTTTATTTATTTTATCTTCAATTATTTCAATTATAAAAATAAGAGACAGGGAATAAAATGACTTTCCCAAAATAAAGAAATATTGAGGATTTAATAAAAAAATCAAATAAGATTTTATTTTGGATTTTATTGCTATTTTATTTGAATTTAGGAAAAATGTGCGTTTTTCAAAGTTGCATTTAGGCCCCAAATAAATGTTCAGCTAAACCGGCTTGATTTTAGAAGCCGGGGAAAATTTATTTCAGGATTTTTGGAGTCCTTTAGTATTTCTTTTAATTGTTTTTCTGCGCGTAATGTTTTAAAAAAAAAACCGACCTAACCGGGTCGTGTCCGTCCGGGACTCCGACTCGGCCGGCCCTTTAAGAGCCTGAGGACCGAGCCAC
>NC_041391.1:165292159-165383333 GCF_002162155.2 Triticum dicoccoides | reverse complement strand
CGCCGTCTGCCCTCGCCGCCCCGATGCCGGATCCCGCCGCCGCCCGACCGCCCCACCGCCGTCCGACAGCCCCGCCGGAGCTCGCCACCGCCTCGCCGGACCCCGACTCGAGGTAGCCGCCGCCGCCACCGGTTTTTGCCGGTTAACCGCCAGGTTTTAAAAACAAACCACTGTTGTTTTTTTTTATTAGATCAATTTTATTTTTTCGGTTTAGTTATTTGGCGAACGCCTGTTTGTTCATTCGTTTTAACGAACGGTTTTTAGTTTTTTTCCACAGACAGCGAACGTTCATTCGTTAGCCTGTTCGTCCGTTTTTCTTTTTATCGGATTTTCCACGATTATTTTTGATCGCGATTTCTGATGCGATTTTCGTTCTAGTATAACTTTTTTCTCGTTTATCGTAATCAGGCGAGTCAAGCGCCTAAAGTTTCGTCTCGAAACCCTCTATCCGTTTAACCAACTTAAACAAGCGTTTGCTACTGTAAAATTTTGACTTAGGTCCAGATTAGTAAACGAAGCTTCTTTCTTTCGCCGTTTGTGTTTCGTTGCTTCGTTTGATTTGATTCTTTTTGCAAACCGGAGTCCTTAAGTTGAACTTTCTGGTTAGATCTCTTATTCGAGTTTTACCTGTGCACTAGATGAGTACTTATTGTATGCTTGTTTGTTTGTGATAGAGTGCCCGAAGTGCGCCGCTTGCTACTTCGAATCTCTAGGTTTCGTGGATCATCAGCAAGGCAAGTAACACTTTAATCATACCTTTAACTACCCAGTTTTATTGCATTAGATCAATCCTCAAACAATTGCATGATTAGGATCTGATTAATATGTGGGTTTTGGGAATTAGATGAGGTAGTACCTATTACCTGTTTTATTTTCAAACCCTTGGGAGTTACTCTACGTTTGCTTATTATGCCATGCTATGCTAGTAGACGTGGATTGGGTGAGTGTATCCATGACAGATGTGAGGTTGTTAATTTAATGGTTTATTTAAGGTGGCAACTTTAATACACATCTGGGTGGGTTGAGGCATCTGGGTATTCCAGCGATTGCTTGTTTTTCTTTATGGACCGCCACCCAGGCTCAAAGGGATCATGAGATTATTCATGCTAGAAACTTCCGTGTGCAGCCACAAGCTACTATGGGCTCTAGCATAGTTGACTAAGTTTTGCGAACTCTTACAGTGGTAGACTAGCAGATGTAGGGGATGTAGGTTGGTACTGTCTACCCGATCGTAAGGTGCTAGCGCTTCTAAATGACTATGTCTCGGTCATCCGTTTCTCAAACATCATGTAGTGCGAGAATCCCAATGGAGGAGATCGAGTCTTGTGGGGAAAAGTGCGCAAACCTCTACAAAGTGTTTAAACTAATCATGGTTAGCCGTGTCCCAGGTTACGGACATCTTGAGTATCTAGTACTTGGATTATCATGTGAATCTCATCATGTTACTTTAAATAATATTGTTGGGTTTTTAATGTTGATGCTTAATTGGGATTGAGAGGGTGTCTACGCTCTCAATGTTTAACAACCACCATGATAGTTAAATAAAATGTATTCCTTTGAAGTAGGAAAAAATTGGCTTTACGCAAAACTGTAACCATAGAGTTTTTCCACCAAGCCATACATGCATGTAGTGTAGCTTTACTCTTTCATTACTCTCTATGTGTTACATTGCTAGCATATTCCATGTGCTGACCCGTTTCGGGCTGCAACATTCATGTTGCAAACTTTTCAGACAACGAGTAAGGTGCCTTAGGTCGTGGTTCTATACTCAGTGATGCCGTTGGAGTTGATGGACTCACTTATCTTCCAAGCCTTCCGTTGTTATCGTTATTAGATGGCCTTAAGCCATATTTTATTGTAATAAGTTCTCTTTGGAGACATTCGATGTAATAAGTGTGTGATTGCTACTCTGTTATAAATCCTTCAAGTACTGTGCGTGTCAGCATAACTTATCCAAGGATGACACTGATGCACAGAGTTCAGACCGTTTGAGGTCTGGTCGCTACACTTGATGACCCACAAGTGTAGGGGATCAATCGTAGTCCTTTCAATAAGTAAGAGTGTCAAACCCAACAATGAGCAGAAGGAAATGATAAGCGGTTCTCAGTAAGGTTTTCTCTGCAAGCACTGAAATTGTAGGTGATAGATAGTTTTGTGATAAGATAAATGGTAACGAATAACAAGTAAATAAAGTAAATAAAGTGCAGCAAGGTGGCCCAATCCTTTATGTAGCAAAGGATAAGCCTGGACAATTTCTAATAATGAGAAAGGAGCTTCCGAGGACACATGGGAATTATCGTCAAGCTAGTTTTCATCACATTCATATGATTCGCGTTCGGTACTTTGATAATTTGATATGTGGGTGGACCGGTACTTGGGTACTGCCCTTTCTTGGACAAGGATCCCACTTATGATTAGCCCCTATTGCAATCGTCCGCAACTACAAAAGAAGTATTAAGGTAAACCTAACCACATCATTAAACATATGGATCCATATCAGCCCCTAATGAAGCAACGCATAAACTAGGGTTTAAGCTTCTGTCACTCTAGCAACCCATCATCTACTTATTACTTCCCCATGCCTTCCTCTAGGCCCAAATAATGGTGAAGTGTCATGTTGTCGACGTTCACATAACACCACTAGAGGAAAAGACAACATACATCTCATCAAAATATCAAACGAAAACCAAATTCACATGACTACTAATAGCAAGACTTCACCCATGTCCTCAGGAACAAACGTAACTACTCACAAAGCATATTCATGTTCATAATCAGAGGAGTAATAATATGCATAAAGGATCTGAACATATGATCTTCCACCAAGTAAACCAAATAGCATCAACTACAAGGAGTAATCAACACTACTAGCAACCCACAGGTACCAATTTGTGGTTTTGATACAAGATTGGATACAAGAGATGAACTAGGGTTTTGAGAGGAGATGGTGCTGGTGAAGATGTTGATGGAGGTTGACCCCCTCCCGATGAGAGTGTCGCTGGTGATGACATTGGTGATGATTTCCCCCTCCCGGAGGAAAGTGTCCCCAGCAGAACAGCTCCGCCGGAGCCCTAGATTGATTCCGCCAAGGTTCCGCCTCATGGCGGTGGAGTTTCGTCCCGTAAGCTTGCCCGCGATTTTTTCCAGGGTAAAAGCGATGATATAGCAGAAGATGGACGCCGGAGGCCCACCAGGGAGCCAAGGAGATAGGGGGCGTGCCCTATAGGGGGGCGCCCCTGTCTCCTGGACAGGGTGTGGGTCCCCCGGCATATTTCTTTTGCTCAAAAATTCTTATTAATTCCAAAAAGTTGCTTCGTGGAGTTCCTGGACTTTTGGAGCTGTGCAGAATAGGTTTCCAACGTTTGCTCCTTTTCCAGCCAGAATTCCAGCTGTCGGCATTCCCCCTCTTCATGGTAAACCTTGTAAAATAAGAGAGAATAACCATAAATATTGAGATATAATGTGTAGTAACAGCCCATAATGCAATAAATATTGATATAAAAGCATGATGCAAAATGGACGTATCACTCACCAAGGTGGCGCACTTGAACCCCAACGTCGACATTGCTCAGGAGCTCGATAGCTTGCTGGAGGATGCCGACCGTCAGGCGCTCGAGGAGCGCATCGAGCCCATCATCAACTGCGTCAATGAAGTCACGAGGCTAGAGGGCCAGCGCCGGCATTAACTGCTTCGTCCCTTGTAGTTGCTCCAAGTCCATACCCAAGACAGATCATCTTAATTAGAATTGCGACAACTTTTGGTGTAATATAACTTTTGTTGTACTCTGAACTTAGCTGCATATTATCTTCCTGTTCTAGTCCATCCTTGTATTATTGGCACCCTACGCTTAGTTGGACAGGCCTGCCGGCACGTGCACCCCTTCCGTAGGCGCTAGAATGACTGATCCTTAGCAACCTACGGAGGGCATCGACGCCCGCGGGCCACCCTGCCGCTCTTGGTGCATCACGTGGACTGTCGACCGGACTCGAAGCAGAACAGGGGCATTGTCAATTACGGCAAGGCACCCCATTGTTCTCAGCATAGCGCAACACCCGAAGTGTTGAGCGGACTCGAAACAGAACAGGGGCATTGCCAATCGCGGCAGGGTTCCTTCCACGTGCAGGTTCTCCATACAAGGACCAAAACCATCGAGGGGGATAACCTCATAAAAAAGGAAGAATTACTCAAGGTTAAGATATTAGCTTTTTGATCGCGACGCAGATCATTGCTGCGATTATGGGCACCGCCGCTTGCCTTCTTCTCCAGAGCCATGGCGGTGAGAGAGGTATTGTACTAACCACAGACCTGATTCTCACAACTAACACCCCCTACCTGGCGCGCCAAAGATGTTGGGGAAACCGATCACCTATGCGGTTACAAGGATTCCTTCTACGTTCGGAGGGGGATTAGTTGCACGAAGAGCAGGTCGAGTCGGTAGCACACGGAGGATCTTTATCCAGGTTCGGGCCGCGAAGATGCGTAATACCCTAGTCCTGCTTTATCTGGTTATATGAGTGTTCTTGAGCTTTTGAACTAGCTATGAAGCATGCTTTGTCCAAAAGTCCGAATCCTCTCTCTGTGTGCCTTGGGCCTCCTTTTATACACAAAGGGGTTGCCACAGTGGAACACAGGAGGTGGCAGGCTACAGTGATACGAGCTTCTCGCTCGATCAACGTAGGACAATCACATTTAATGTGTTGCCCACGTGTCCTCTCGCTTTATTGGGGACGACAACAGAGGCCATCACGTCCTTCGCCGCTTCGCCTCGCCTTGCCACGCGTCTAGGTCGACGACGCATGCATCGCCATGCTGGCTAACCAGCTGCTGTGTTGGCAAAGTGGTAGGCTTCCATGAAGATCTGCATGCCGCCACGCAGGCGCCTGCTTTGCTGGCATGCTTATCACCATGTTGGAGTGGTGGTGAGGTGGCGGAACCTACTAAGCGCGGGCCTGGCCGCGGCCCAGTGATCATCCCCGTCAAGGCCTGTCGGGGGCCCTGGAGTTGTCCCCGGCAAGGGTCTTGCCAGGGGACTTCGTCCTATGATCCCACGTGGGTTCGTGGGTTGCCAATCTTTGTGAGGAGTCGCATGCTACCAGGCATGTGCTCTTCAAATCTTGATCTTTAACATTGTCGATGGTGTCAGAGCTCTCAACCCCAAGGGTAGGGGCCTCGCTGGCCTCTTCGCAAGCTGCCCCGGCAAGGGGCTTGCCGGGGGCCTCGTAGGCCGCTTCGGCAAGGCTTGTTGCTGGGCGTGGCCCTGCTTGCCTCTTGCTGCTTGCTACTCTGAGCAGCTATCTTGATGTTCTCTGTCCTTGTCTTGCCTCCTGCTGTCTTCCTCTGCCTTGCCATGCCCTGTTGTAGGGGTGGCTGCAACCGTTCGTGCACCAGTAAGGGGTACAGAAGCACCCATACTTTTGTACACCGACACAAAGGGAAAGAAAGGGAACTTCAATAAGAATGGCAAGCAAGTTGTCACTCCCATGAAGAAGCCCAAAGCTGGACCTTAGCCTGAAACTGAGCGCTTCTACTGCAAAGGAAATGGTCACTGGAAGTGGAACTGCCCCAAATATTTGGCGGATAAGAAGGATGGCAAAGTGAACAAAGGTATATTTGATATACATATTATTGATGTGTACCTTACTAGTGCTCGTAGTAATCCCTGGGTATTTGATACTTGTTCGGTTGCTAATATTAGTAACTCGAAACAGAATTGCAGAATAAACAGAGACTAGTTGAGGGTGAAGTGACAATGTGTGTTGGAAGTGGTTCCAAGATTGATATGATCATCATCGCACACTCCCTATACTTTAGAGATTAGTATTGAACCTAAATAAATGTTATTTGGTGTTTGCGTTGAGCATAAATATGATTATATCATGTTTATTGCGATACAATTATTCATCTAAGATAGAGAATAATTGTTATTTTGTTTACATGAATAAAACCTTCTATGGTCATACATCCAATGTTGATGGTTTATTGAATCTTCATCGTAGTGATACACATATTCATAATATTGATGCCAAAAGATACAAAGTTGATAATGATAGTGCAACATATTTGTGGCACTGCCATTTAGGTTATATTGGTGTAAAGCGCGTGAAGAAACTCCGTGATGATGGGCTTTTGGAATCACTTGATTATGAATCATTTGATACTTGCGAACCGTGCCTTATGGGCAAGATGACTAAAACTCCGTTCTATGGAACAATGGAACAAGCTAATGACTTGTTGGAAATAATACATACCGATGTATGCGGTCCGATGAGTGTTGATGCTCGTGGCAGGTATCTTTATTTTCTGACCTTCACAGTTGATTTGAGCAGATATGGGTATATCTACTTAATGAAACACAAGTCTGAAACAATTGAAAAATTCAAAGAATTTCAGAGTGAAGTAGAGAATCATTGTAACAAGAAAATAAAGTTTCTATGATTTGATCGTGGAGGTGAATATTTGAGTTACGAGTTTGGCCTTCATTTAAAACAATGTGGAATAGTTTCACAGCTCACGCCACCTGGAACACCACAGCGTAATGGTGTGTCCGAACGTCGTAACCACACTTTATTATATATGGTGTAATCTATGATGTCTCTTACTGATTTACCACTATCATTTTGGGATTATGCATTAGAGACAACTTCATTCACATTAAACAGGGCACCATAAAAATCCATTGAGACGATGCCTTATGAACTATGGTTTGGCAAGAAAATCAAAGTTGTCTTTTCTTAAAATTTTGGGCTGCGATGCTTATGTGAAAAAGCTTCAACCTGATAAGATCGAACCCAAATCAGAAAAATGTGTCTTCATAGGATACCCAAAAAACTATTGGGTACACCTTCTATCACAGATTAGAAGGCCAGATATTCGTTGCTAAGAATGGATCGTTTCTAGAGAAGGAGTTTTTCTCGAAAGATGTGAGTGGGAGGAAAGTAGAGCTTAATAAGGTAATTGTACCTTCTCCTGAATTGGAAAGTAGTTCATCACAGAAATTAGTTCCAGTGATTCCTACGCTAATTAGTGAGGAAGCTAATGCTGATGATCATGAAACTTCGGATCAAGTTACTACAGAACCTCATAGGTCTTCCAGAGTACGGTCCACACCAGAGTGGTACGGTAATCCTATTCTAGAATTCATGTTATTAGACCATGATGAACCAACGAACTATGAGGAAGCGATGATAAGCCCAGATTCCGCGAAATGGCTTGAAGCCATGAAATCTGAGATGGGATCCATGCATGAGAACAAAGTGTGGACTTTGGTGGAATTGCCCGATGATCGATAATCCATAGGAAATATGGATCTTCAAGAGGAAGACGGACATTGATAGTAGTGTTACTATCTACAAAGCTTGATTTGTCGCAAAAGGTTTTCGACAAGTTCAAGGTGTTGACTACAATGAGATTTTCTCAACTATAGCGATGCTTAAATCCGTCCGAATCATGTTAGGATTTGCCATATTTTATGAAATCTGGCAGATGGATGTCAAAATTGCATTCCTGAATAGATTTCTGGAAGAAGAGTTGTATATGATACAACCAGAAGGTTTTGTCGATCCAAAGTGTGCTAACAAAGTGTGCAAGCTCCAGCGACCCATTTATGGACTGGTGGAAGCCTCTCAGAGTTGGAATAAATGTTTTGATAGTGTGATCAAAGCATATGGTTTTATACAGACTTTTGGAGAAGCATGTATTTACAAAAAGTGAGTGGGAGCTCTATAGCATTTCTAATATTATATGTGGATGACATATTGTTGATTGCAAATGATATAGAATTTTTGGATAGCATAAACGGATACTTGAATAAGTGTTTTTCGAAGAAAGACCTCGGTGAAGCTGCTTACATATTGGGCATCAAGATATATATAGATAGATCAAGACGCTTGATAAGATCTTTCAATGAGTATATACCTTGAGATGTTTTTGAAAGAGTTCAAAATGGATCAGTCAAAGAGGGAGTTCTCGTCAGTATTACAAGGTGTAAAATTGAGTAAGACTCAAAGCCCGACCACGGAAGAAGATAGAACGAAAATAAAGGTCATTCTCTATGCTTCAGTCATAGGTTCTATAAAGTATGCTATGCTGTGTACCAGACCTATTGTGTACCTTGCCATGAGTTTGTCAAGGGGGTACAATAGTGATCTCAGAGTAGATCACTGGACAGCGGTCAAAATTATCCTTAGTGAGGACTAAGGAAATGTTTCTTGGTGATGGGGGTGATAAAGAGTTCGTCATAAAGAGTGACGTCGATGCAAGTTTTTAAACCGATACAGATGACTCTAAGTCTCAATCTGGATACATATTGAATGTGGGAGCAATTAGCTAGAGTAGCTCCATACAGAGCATTGTAGACATAGAATATTTGCAAAACACATACGGCTCTGAATGTGACAGACCGGTTGAGTAAACTTCTCTCATAAGCAAAACATGATCACACCTTAGTAATCTTCGGGTGTTAATCACATAGCAGTGTGAACTAGATTATTTACTCTAGTAAACCCTTTGGTTATTGGTCACATGGCGATGTGAACTATAGGTGTTAATCACATACAGATGTGAACTATTGATGTTAAATCACATGGCGATGTGAACAAGACTATTGACTCTAGTGCAAGTGGGAGACTGAAGGAAATATGCCCTAGAGGCAATAATAAAGTTATTATTTATTTCCTTATTTCATGATAATTTTTTATTATTCATGCTAGAATTGTATTAACCGGAAACTTAGTACATGTGTGAATACATAGACAAAACAAAGTGTCCCTAGTATGCCTCTACTTGATTAGCACGTTAATCAAAGATGGTTATGTTTCCTAACCATAGACATGTGTTGTCATTTAATGAACGGGATCACATCATTAGGAGAATGATGTGATGGACATGACCCATCTATTAGCTTAGCATTATGATCATTACAGTTTCATTGCCACTACTCTCTTCATGACTTATACATGTCCCTCAGACTATGAGATTATGCAACTCCCGAATACTGGAGGAACACTTTGTGTGCTACCAAACATCACAACGTAAATGGGTGATTATAAAGGTCCTCTACAGGTGTCTCCGAAGGTGTTTGTTGGGATGGCATAGATCGAGATTAGGATTTGTCACTCCATATTTCAGAGAGGTATCTTTGGGCCCTCTCGGTAATACTCATCACTATAAGCCTTGCAAGAATTGTGACTAATGAGTTAGTTGCGGGATGAAATATTACGGAACAAGTAAAGAGACTTGCCGATAACGAGATTGAACTAGGTATGATGATACCGACGATCGAATCTCGGGCAAGTGACATACCGATGACAAAGGGAACAACATATTTTATTATGCGGTTCGACCGATAAAGGTCTTCATAGAGTATGTAGGAACCAATATGAGCATCCAGGTTCCGCTATTTGTTATTGACCGGAGACGTGTCTTGGTCATGTCTACATAGTTCTCGAACCCATAGGATGCGCACGCTTAACGTTCGATGACGATTGGTATTACGAGTTTATGTGATATGATGTACCGAAGATAGTTCAGAGTCCCGGATGTGATCTCGGACATGACGAGGAGTCTCGAAATTGGTCGAGACATAACGATTGATATATTGGACGACTATATTCGGACACCAGAAGTGTTCCGGAGAAGTTTCGAATAAAACCGGAGTACCGGTGGTTACCGGAACCCCCCAAGGAAGCTATTGGGCCTCATGGGACTTAGTGGAGAAGAGAGAGGGCAGGCTAGGAGGTGGTGCATGCCCCCTTTCCCTAGTTTGAATTGGACAAGGGGAGGGGGCGGCGCCCCCTCCTTCCTTCTCTCCTCCTCCTCCTTCCCCCCTTCTCTTTATTGGAATGGGAAAAGGGGGGGCCGAAACCTACTTGGAGTAGGATTGCCCCACCTTGGCGCGCCTCCTCCCCTGGTCGGCCTCCTCCTCCCTCCCTCCTTTATATACGGGGGAGGGGGCACCCAATAGACAAGTTGATCAAGTTGATCTTTTAGCCATGTGTAGTCCCCCCCTCCACAGATTTCCACCTCGGTCATATTGTCGTAGTGCCTAGGCGAAGCCCTGCGCCGGTAACTTCATCATCACCGTCACCATGATGTCGTGCTGACGAAACTCTCCCTCGACCTCAACTGGATCTAGAGTTCGTGGGACGTCATCGAGCTGAACGTGTGCAGATCGCGGAGGTGCCATACCTTCAGTGCTAGGATCGGTCGGATCATGAAGACGTACGACTACATCAACCTCATTTTCAGATCGCTTCCGCTTTCGGTCTACGAGGGTATGTAGATAACACTCTCCCCTCTCGTTGCTATGCATCACCTAGATAGATCTTGCATGATCGTAGGAATTTTTTTGAAATTACCGCGTTCCCCAACACCAATTCCCAGCAAGATCAGCCTTACATCAAAATTCCAAGAAAATTCTGCATTACAACAAGTTCAATAACATAAAGGTCGAGTCGCTGACTGGGGCTTCGAGCTTCTTTGAATTTCCTCGGCCTAGGAACTCCTATATAAGATAGGGGAAAACTGATTAGTCATAAGTACACAAGCAGTGTTCGCATCAGTACATCAACACTTTCAAGAAATACAACATTCACTTAAAACATCTAACGTGATAATAGATACATGACATGATAAGAGGCTTATGTTGCCAGACAGAGATGGCACTTGTATAGACCTTGAAAAAAAAACATACTAGTCAGTGATGCTACAACACAACACTAAGACAAAAATAACAAGATAAAGCATCACTAGGTATGCCTACTGATTTTACTAACATCTTTTAATTTTATACTTTGGAGTATCCCTTCACAGCATGCTACACTCTTAGGTATGGTAAGCAACACCTATCTATCTAGAATTAGTGTTGATAAAAAAGTCTGGTGACTTCCATCGGACGACATATGAAATCAGGAGGTTTGTTCCTCATAACGGTACATGTAGATATCAAGAACACAAACTAATGGGTATATATACATGCTAGGATGGACCATACTGAACAAGCAAGATTTTGTTCCACCTTCTAGTATGGAGTAAGTAAAAGGAGACCTCATGCATACCCAACTCCAAGCCAATGCAGTGTATGGGTATGTACTTGAAGAAGATTTAGTCTGCATCATCGCCTCAGCTATGCAGAGTGTTCATGCGCTCAACCAGCAGGAAACCTGTCCATCGCAAATTGGGCAGAAATGAGAAGGGCATAGTTTAGAGTCCTATGAGTTAGCGTTCACGACCGAACCTTGTGGAACTACAGGAGGACACAAATGGCGAGTTCAGGACTAGGTGCACAACTGGAAACCATCTTGTTCAATGTCTATGTGAGAATCATCCTGATGGCAGCCCACCGGTACATCTCGAAGGTAGTCGTCACTCCAAGCTCCCTTCCCCTGCGACATCAATAGTACGGGATTCAGAAAACCACAACTATCCATTTCATTAAGTTCAACACATGCTGAAACTATAATAATAATCATCGATCATGGCACAACATATGCACAAATTATATATTACAAAGAAAGTCAAGCAACTCAACTCCCTGATCCCTTCCTCCCCTGCAATGGCTAATATGGGTGTGCTTCTCCCGAATGAACAAATTTGAATAGATTTTTCAAATACATGTGCTAGTATGGGGATGCTTCTCCAGAATGACTACATGTGCACATATTTTTCAAATGAATGAGGACTCCTAGAACAATCAGAGAATGAATGAATGTGGAAGCCATACCAGTATCATTAGTACAACAAGCTGCATTATCCTACTATCACTAGCACAACAAGCTGTAGGTTTGCATACTTCTTGAACCATGTACATCATGACAGATACAATATCATCCAATGCTCGACTATGACAAAAATTGAACAATTACACCTCACGAAGGCAGAGCATACAATCATAGAGCAAGTAGGAGGGGTAGAAGGGGAGCTGAGGATCTCACTAGAGGTGGTTGTAGCCTAGGCTCAGCTTCATCACCATGGCAGCGGCCAGGGGAGGCAGCCAAGCCTATCAGCGCATAGCCATCATAGGAGCACCACCACCACTACCGCCGGAACCGGAGCGAATGGAGTGAATTGCCATCACATGGGTCACCGCCAACGAAGAATCTAGCAAGGGGTGAAGTATGCATGTTTTAGTACAAAATACTAGCGTCAAGAACCAGGCAGTAGAAAGCAGAAGCTAAATTCTAGTAAATGATGATTAGTATTCAAACACATGCAGACTAGACAAACAATAAGAAATTAACCTCTCCCAAAAGGGGTAAGCCACACAATACGTACCACAGGATACAAATTCACGGTCCTAACTTGAGAATGATACATTACAGAGCAACTAGCGTCAAGATACGACTGCGTTACTCATGATTGTTGTCTCTGAAGACGTAGTGCTCCTACTATATACAGTACTTTAATACAACAGAAGGATAGCACTAGAAATAACATCTTGCTTGCTCTGGCCATGGAACATTATACCCTCGACAAGAAATACACGTCACATTTTCTAGACAGAGAAAGAGACTAGTATCTCAGCACAAGTAACTGTAAACTGACAAAAATGCTTGGGAACAGAACTATCGAAGTGTTTTATTAACCCCTACGTTAAAACAACCACATTTTTGTTATCACTTCTTAGTCAGAAAATCTAGCTATCTATCCTGTGTAAATATGTACATGTTGGCATTAATTGAAAAAATGGATTTGAACAAGCAAGCGTTGTTGCACAATAATGAATGAGAACAATCAGGTACTGGCAGGGGTATATGGTTGTACCATCAGTCAATGTAGGACACTTCCAGGAGCGTAAATGCAGTAGCAACCCTTCTGACATTTGACAACACTCTCACTGTGCTATAATTAACTTCATTTCATTTTCAGCAAACACTTATAGAGCACTTATTTCTAAATAGCTGTCATGAAACTAGGAGGCCCATCTTTCTGAGATCTGGCAAACATCCCAAGCTAGCTAGTTGCACTTGCACCACTAGTTAAAGTTGGTTTTAACTTTCATCGACATACATGCTCACTATACTCTAGATTAATGGACAAGCATTTGTGAAGCAATGTCAGAGAGTGAGATCGAACAAACGAAGCATATGAGAGCATGACTAAATACATATGCAGACTGAAAATTAGTTGGTACTAGTAACCACTTATGCTAACTAATTGAGGTCCTAGTTCGTACCTCGAGGAAGGTGGTGACCCTGTCGACGGCCATGGTCCGGATGCGCTCGGGCGGGATGGAATCGGCGGCCATGAAGTGTAGGCCTAGTCATTGCCGCCGATCTCATCCACCCAGAACAGCGCCTCGCCCACGTCCTTTTTGGCGGCAGCGCCGTGCGTCTTGAGGTGCGTGTCGAACCAGCGAGCTCCATGATACGTCTCCAATGTATCTATAATTTTTCATTCTTCCATGCTATTATATTATCTGTTTTGGATGTTTAATGGGATTTATTATGCACTTTTATATTATTTTTGGGACTAACCTATTAACCGGAGGCACAATGCAAATTGCTGTTTTTTTTGCCTATTTCAGTGTTTCGCAGAAAAGGAATATCAAATGGAGTCCAAATGGAATGAAACCTTCGGGAGAACCGTTTTTGCAACAAACACAATCCAGCAGACTTGGAGTGGGCGTCAAGAAAGAAATGAGGCGCCCACCAGGTAGGAGGGCACGCCTAGGGAGGTAGGCACGCCCCCCACCCTCGTGGGCCTCTCGTGGCTCCATCGACCTAATTATTTCGCCTATATATACTCATATACCCCGAAAACATCCAGGAGCACCACGAAACCCTATTTCCACCGCCTCAACCTTCTGTACCCGTGAGATCCCATCTTGGGGCCTTTTGCAGCGCTCCGCCAGAGGGGGAATCGATCACAGAGGGCTTCTACATCAACACCATAGCCTCTTCGATGATGTGTGAGTAGTTTACCACAGACCTTCAGGTCCATAGTTATTAGCTAGATGGCTTCTTCTCTCTCTTTGATTCTCAATACAAAGTTATCCTCGATCTTCTTGGAGATCTATTCGATATAATACTTTTTGCGGTGTGTTTGTCGAGATCTGATGAATTGTGGGTTTATGATCAAGATTATCTATGAACAATATTTGATTCTTCTCTGAATTCTTATATGTATGATTTGATATATTTGCAAGTCTCTTCGAATTATCAGTTTGGTTTGGCCTACTAGATTGATATTTCTTGCAATGGGAGAAGTGCTTAGATTTGGGTTCAATCTTGCGGTGTCCTTTCCCAGTGACAGCAAGGGCACAAGGCACGTATTGTATTGTTGCCATCGAGGATAAAAAGATGGGGTTTATATCATATTGCTTGAGTTTATCCCTATACATCATGTCACATTTCTTAATGCGTTACTCTGTTCTTATGAACTTAATATTCTAGATGCATGCTGGATAGCGGTCGATGTGTGGAGTAATAGTAGTAGACGCAGAATCATTTTGATCTACTTGCCATGGACGTGATGCCTATATACATGATCATGCCTAGAGATTCTCATAACTATGCGCTTTTCTATCAATTGCTCGAAAGTAATTTGTTCACCCACCGTAAGATATGCTATCTTGAGAGAAGCCACAAGTGAAACATATGGCCCCCGGGTCTCTTTTCCATTATATTATATCTCTTTTATTTACATTGCATCTCGTTTACTATTTTGCAATCTTTACTTTTCAATCTATGCAACAAAAATACCAAAAAATATTTATCTTATTATCTCTATCAGATCTCACTTTTGCAATTGGCCGTGAAGGGACTGGCAACCCCTTTACTGCGTTGGTTGCAAGGTTCTTATTTGTTTGTGCAGGTACAAGGAGACTTGCGTGTAACTCCTACTGGATTGATACCTTGGTTCTCAAAAACTGAGGGAAATACTTACGCTACTTTGCTGCATCAGCCTTTCCTCTTCAAGGGAAAACCAACGCATGCTCAAGAGGTAGCAAGAAGGATTTCTGGCGCCGTTGCCGGGGAGGCTTACGCCAAGTCAAGTCAAGATTTGATCCCTCGACAACTAGCCGATTTCTGGCACCGTTGCCGGAAAGATCTACGCACAAGTCAAGACATACCAAGTACCCATCACAAACTCTTACCCCTCGCATTTCATTATTTGCCATTCGCCTCTCGTTTTCCTCTCCCCCACTTCACCCTTGCCGTTTTATTCGCCCTTTTTCCGTTCATCTCTTTTTGCTTGCTTCTTATGTGCTTGTGTGTTGGATTGTTTGTCGCTATGGCTCAAGACAATACTAAATTGTGTGATTTTTCCAATACCAACAACAATGATTTTCTTAGCACTTTGATTGCTCCTATTACCGATGCTGAATCTTGCGAAATTAATGCTGCTTTATTGAATCTTGTCATGAAAGATCAATTCTCTGGCCTTCTTAGTGAAGATGCCGCTACACATCTAAATAACTTTGTTGACTTGTGCAATATGGAAAAGAAGAGAGATGTGGATAATGATATTGTTAAATTGAAGTTATTTTCGTTTTCACTTCGAGATCGTGCTAAAACTTGGTTCTCTTCTTTGCCTAAAAATAGTATTGATTCATGGAATAAGTGCAAAGATGCTTTTATCTCTAAGTATTTTCCTCCCGCTAAGATCATCTCTCTTAGAAACGATATTATGAATTTTAAGCAACTTGATCATGAGCATGTTTTACAAGCTTGGGAGAGGATGAAACTAATGATATGTAAGTGCTCTACACATGGTTTGAATTTATGGATGATTATACAATTTTTTTATGTTGGATTGAATTTTGCTTCTAGAAATATTTTAGATTCGGCCGCGGGAGGCACTTTTATGGAAATCACTTTAGGAGAAGCTACTAAACTCCTAGATAATATTATGGTTAATTATTCTCAATGGCACACCGAAACATCTACTAGTAAAAAGGTTCATGCAATTGAAGAGATTAATGTTTTGAGTGGAAAGATGGATGAACTTATGAAATTGTTTGCTAATAAGAGTGTTTCTTCTGATCCTAATGATATGCCCTTATCCACTTTGATTGAGAATAATAATGAATCTATGGATGTGAATTTTGTTGGTAGGAACAATTTTGGTAACAACACGTATAGAGGAAACTTTAATTCTAGGCCGTTCCCTAGTAATTCCTCTAATAATTATGGTTATTCCTACAACAATTCTTATGGAAATTTTAATAAGATGCCCACTGATTTTGAGACTAGTGTTAAAGAATTTATGATTTTGCAAAATAATTTCAATGCTTTGCTTGAAGAAAAATTGCCTAAGATTGATGAGTTGGCTAGGAACGTGGATAGAATTTCTCTTGAAGTTGATTATTTGAAACTTAGATCTATTCCACCTAAGCATAATGTCAATGAGTCTCTGAAAGGCATGAGAATTTCCATTGATGATTGCAAAGAAAGAACCGCTAGGATGTGTGCTAAAAAGGATTGCTTTGTGAAAGCGTGTTCTTCTAGTTTTCATGATAATAAGGATGAAGATTTGAAAGTGATTGATGTGTCTCCTATTAAATCTTTGTTTTCCAATATGAATCTTGATAAATATGGGACTGGACATGAGTCAACTTTAGCTAAAAGGCGTCCCAATGATTCGGAGTTTTTAGATCTTGATGCGAAAATTGGTAAAAGTGGGATTGAAGAGGTTAAAACTTTACAAAGCAATGAACCCACTATTTTGGATTTCAAGGAATTTAATTATGATAATTTCTCTTTGATAGATTGTATTTCTTGTTGCAATCCGTGCTAAATTCTCCTCATGCTTATAGTCAAAATAAAGCTTTTACCAAACATATCGTTGATGCTTTAATGCAATCTTATGAAGAAAAAATTGAATTAGAAGTTTCTATCGCTAGAAAACTTTATGAAGAGTGGGAACCTACTATTAAAATTAAGATTAAAAATCATGAATGCTATGCTTTCTGTGATTTGGGTGCTAGTGTTTCCACGATTCCTAAAACTTTGTGTGATATGCTAGGTTTCCATGAATTTAATAATTGTTCCTTAAATTTGCATCTTGCGGATTCCACCATTAAGAAACCTATGGGAAGGATTAATGATGTTGTTATTGTTGCAAATAGGAATTATGTGCCCGTAGATTTCATTGTCCTTGATATAGATTGTAATCCTTCATGTCCTATTATTCTTGGTAGACCTTTCCTTAGAACGATTGGTGCAATTATTGATATGAAAGAAGGAAATATTAGATTCCAATTTCCATTAAGGAAAGTCATGGAGCACTTTCCTATGAAGAAAATTAAATTACCTTATGAATCTACTATGAGAGCCACTTATGAATTGAATACCAAATATGGTAATACCTAGATCTATTCTTGTTTTTATGCCTAGCTAGGGGCGTTAAACGATAGTGCTTGTTGGGAGGCAACCCAATTTTATTTTTGTTCTTTACCTTTTGTTCCTGTTTAGTAATAAATAATTCATCTAGCCTCTGGTTAGATGTGGTTTTGTGTTTTAATTAGTGTTTGTGCCAAGTAAAACCTTTAGGATTACCTACGGTGATAGTTAATTTCATCTTGCTGAAAAACAGGAACTTTTGCACACATGATATTAGTTTTCATGAATCACATAAACGTTATTTTCAGTTGATTCTTTTTGAAGGAGATTAATAAACAAATTACTTAGGACTTCCTAATTTGGTAGAATTTTTGTGGTTCTAGAAGTATTCGAGAGTTACTGATTGCTACAGACTGTTCTGTTTTTGACAGATTCTGTTTTTCTTGTGTTGTTTGCTTATTTTGATGAATCTATGGCCAGCATTGGGGGGTATGAACCATAGAGAAGTTGGAATATAGTAGGTTTAACACCAATATAAATAAAGAATGATTTCATTATATTACCTTAAAGTGGCGGTTTGTTTTCTTGCACTAACGGAGCTCATGAGATTTTCTGTTGAGTTTTGTGTTGTGAAGTTTTCAAGTTTTGGGTAAAGATTTGATGGATTTTGGAATAAGGAGTGGAAAGAGCCTAAACTTGGGGATGCCCAAGGCACCCCAAGGTAAAATTCAAGCACAACTAAGAGCATAAGCTTGGGGATGCCCCGGAAGGCATCCCCTCTTTCATCTTCGTCTGTCGGTAACTTTACTTGAGGCTATATTTTTATTCACCACATGATATGTGTTTTGCTTGGAGCGTATTGTATGATTTGAGTCTTTGCTTTCTAGTTTACCACAATCATCCTTGCTGTACACACCTTTTGAAGAGACACACATGAATCAGAATTTATTAGAATACTCTATGTGCTTCACTTATATCTTTTGAGCTAGATAATTTTGCTCTAGTGCTTCACTTATACCTTTTTAGAGCACGGTGGTGGTTTTATTTTGTAGAAATTATTGATCTCTCATGCTTCACTTATATTATTTTGAGAGTCTTTTAGAACAGCATGGTAATTTGCTTTGGTTATAAAATTTGTCCTAATATGATGGGCATCCAACTTGGGTAAAATAAAAACTTTCATATGGAGTGCATTAAATACTATGATAAATTTGATACTTGACAATTGTTTTGAGATATAAAGGTGGTAATGTTAGAGTCATGCTAGTTGGGTAATTATGAAATTGAGAAATACTTGTGTTAAAGTTGGCAAGTCCCGTAGCATGCACGTATGGTGAATGTTGTGTGACAAATTTGAAGCATGGGGTGTTCTTTGATTGCCTTCCTTATGAGTGGAGGTCGGGATCGCGCGATGGTTAACTCCTACCAACCCTTCCCCTAGGAGCATGCGTAGTAGTACTTTGCTTCGAGGCTAATAAAGCTTTGCAATATGTATATGAGTTCTTTATGACTAATGTGAGTCCATTGATTATACACACTCTTACCCTTCCGCAATTTTCTAGCCTCCACGGTACCGTGCATTGCCCTTTCTGACCTTGAGAGTTGGTGCAAACATCGCCAGTGCATCCAAACCCCGTACAATATGCTCTATCACACATATACCTCCTTATATCTTCCTCAAAACAGCCACCATACCTACCTATTATGGCATTTCCATAGCCATTCCAAGATATATTACCACGCAACTTTCCACCGTTCTGTTTATTATGACACGCTCCATGATTGTCATATTGCTTTGCATGATCATGTAGTTGACATCATATTTGTGGCAAAGCCACCTTTATATTTCTTACATAGATGTCGCTCTTGATTCATTGCATATCCCGGTACACCGCCGGAGGCATTCACATAGAGTCATATTTTGTCCTAATTCACATAGTTAGAAGGAGCCCTATCACTGTTGGGGAACGTAGCAGAAATTCAAAATTTTCTATGCAACACCAAGATCAATCTATGGAGTCATCTAGCAACGAGGGAAGGAGAGTGCATCTACATACCCTTGTAGATCGCTAAGCGGAAGCGTTCAAGAGAACGAGGTTGAAGGAGTCGTACTCGTCGTGATCCAAATCACCGGAGATCCTAGTGCCGAATGGACGGCACCTCCGCGTTCAACACACGTACAGCCCGGTGACGTCTCCCATGACTTGATCCAGCAAGGAGAGAGGGAGAGGTTGAGGAAGACTCCGTCCAGCAGCAGCACAACGGCGTGGTGGTGGTGGAGGAGCGTGGCAATCCTATAGGGCTTTGCCAAGCACCGCGAGATATGAGGAGAAAGAGAGGTAGGGCTGCGCCAACAGGTGAAGAACTTCGTGTGTTGGGCTGCTCCTTTGCCACCACTATATATAGTGGGAGAGGGGGGGCTGTGCCCTAGGGGCGGCGGCCAGCCCAAGATCCCATCTGTGGGGCGGCCAAGGGGGGAAGAGGGGAAACATGCCCCCCAAGTTAGGTGGGTGCACCCCCCTCGCCAAACCCTAGGCGCCTTGGGCCCTTGTGGAGGGGCGCACCGGCCCACCTGGGACTGGTCCCTTCCCACACTTGGCCCAGACTACCCTCTGGTGATGGTGGCACCACTTGGTGGACCCCCGGGACCCTCCCGGTGGTCCCGGTACGTTACCGACAAAACCCGAAACACCAAAACAGGACTTCCCATATATAAATCTTTACCTCTGCACCATTACGGAACTCCTTGTGATGTCCGGGATCTCATCCGAGACACCTAACAACATTCGGTAACCACATACAAACTTCCTTTATAACCCTAGCCTCATCGAACCTTACGTATGTAGACCCTACGGGTTCGGGAGACATGTAGACATGACCGAGACAACTCTCCGGCCAATAACCAACAGCGGGATCTGGATACCCATGTTGGCTCCCACATGTTCCACGATGATCTCATCGGATGGACCACGATGTCGAGGATTCAATCAATCCCGTATTCAATTCCCTTTGTCTAGCGGTATTGTACTTGCCCGAGATTCGATCGTCGGTATGTCGATACCTTGTTCAATCTCATTACCGGCAAGTATCTTTACTCGTTCCATAACACATCATCCCGTGATCAACCCCTTGGTAACATTGTGCACATTATGATGATGTCCTACCGAGTGGGCCCAGAGATACCTCTTCGTCACGCGGAGTGACAAATCCCAGTCTCGATTCGTGCCAACCCAACAGACACTTTCGGAGATACCTGTAGTGCACCTTTATAGCCACCTAGTTACGTTGTGACGTTTGGTACACCCAAAGCATTCCTACGGTATCCAGGAGTTGCACAATCTCATGGTCTAAGGAAATGATACTTGACATTAGAAAAGCTTTAGCATACGAACTACAGGATCTTTGTGCTAGGCTTAGGATTGGGTCTTGTCCATCACATCATTCTCCTAATGATGTGATCCCGTTATCAACGACATCCAATGTCCATGGTCAGGAAACCGTAACCATCTATTGATCAACGAGCTAGTCAACTAGAGGCTTACTAGGGACATGGTGTTGTCTATGTATCCACACATGTATCTAAGTTTCCTATCAATACAATTATATCATGGATAATAAATGATTATCATGAACAAGGAAATATAATAATAATAACTAATTTATTATTGCCTCTAGGGCATATTTCCAACAGTCTCCCACTTGCACTAGAGTTAATAATCTAGTTCACACCGCCATGTACACTCACAGGTCACATTGCCATGTGACTAACATCCAAAGAGTTTACTAGTGTCACTAGACTAGTTCACATCATCATGTGATTAAGACTCAATGAGTTATGGGGTTTGATCATGTTTTGCTTGTGAGAGAGGTTTTAGTCAACAGGTCTGCAACATTCAGATCCGTATGTACTTCGCAAATCTCTAGGTCATATTGTAAATGCTTCTTCCACGCTCCACTTGGAGCTATTCCAAATGGTTGCTCCACTATACGTATCCGGTTTGCTACTTAGAGTCATTCTAATAGGTGTTAAAGCTTGCATCGACGTAACCCTTTATGTTGAACTCTTTATCACCTCCATAATCGAGAAACATGTCCTTATTACTCCAAGGACAAATTTGACCGATGTCTGGTGATCCACTCCTTGATCACCTTTGTACCATCTTGCCAGACATGTGGCAAGGCACATATCAAGTGCGGTACTCAGCATGGCATACCGTATAGAGCCTATGACAAAAGCATAGGGGACGACCTTTGTCCTTACTCTTTCTTCTGCCGTGGTTGAGCTTTAAGTCTTAACTTCATACCTTACAACTCAGGCAAGAACTCCTTCTTTGACCGATCCATCTTGAACACCTTCAAGATCATGTCAAGGTATGTGCTCATTTGAAAGTACCATTAAGCGTTTTTGATCTATCCTCATAGATCTTGATGCTCAATGTTCATTTAGCAAAATCCAGGTTTTCTATTGAAAAACACTTTTCAAATAACCCTATATGCTTTCCATAAATTCTACATCATTTCTGATCCACAATATGTCAACAACATATACTCATCAGAAATTCTATAGTGCTTCCACTCACTTCTTTGGAAATACAAGTTTCTCATAAACTTTGTACAAACCCACTTGATCATTCCATCAAAGCGCATATTCTGACTCCGAGATGCTTGCTCTAGTCCATGGAAGGATCGCTGGAGCTAGCATGCCTTTTAGCATCCTTAGGATCATCAAAACCTTTCTGATTGTATCACATACAACCTTTCGTTGCGAAAACTGGTAAGGAAACTCGTTTTGACATCCATCTGCCAGATTTCATAAATGCAGCTAATGCTAACATGATTCCGACGGACTTAAGAATCGCTACAGATGAGAAAATCTCATTGTAGTCAACTCCTTGAACTTGTGAAAAACTCTTCACCACAAGTCGAGCTTCATAGACGGTGACATTACCGTCCATGTATGTCTTCTTCTTAAAGATCCATTTATCTTAATGGCTTGCCGATCATCGGGCAAGTCCACCAAAGTCCATGCTTTGTTTTGATACATGGATCCTATCTCGGATTTCATGGCTTCTAACCATTTGTCGGAATTTTGGCCCACCATCGCTTCTCCATAGCTCGTAGGTTCATTGTTGTCTAGCAACATGACCTTCAAGACAGGATTACTGTACCGCTCTGAAGTAGTACACATCCTTGTCACCCTACGAGGTATAGTAGTGACTTGATCCAAAACTTCATGATCACTATCATAAGCTTCTACTTCAATTGGTGTAGGCGCCACAGGAACAATTTCCTGTGCCCTGCTACTCACTTGTTGAAGTGACGGTTCAATAACCTCATCAAGTCTCCACCATCCTCCCACTCAACTTTCCGAGACAAACTTTTCTTGAGAAAGGACCCGATTCAAGAAACAATCCCTGTTGATTTCGGATCTGAATTAGGAGGTATACCCAACTGTTTTGAGTGTCCTATGAAGATGCATTTTATCCGCTTTGGGTTCGAGCTTATCAACCTGAAACCTTTTTCACATAAGCGTCGCAACCCCAAACTTTTAAGAAACGACAACTTAGGTTTCTCCAAACCATAGTTCATACGGTGTCGTCTCAACGGAATTACGTGGTGCCCTATTAAAGTGAGTGCGGTTGTCTCTAATGCCTAACCCATGAACGATGGTGGTAATTCGATAAGAGACATCATGGTATGCACCATATCCAATAGGGTGCGACTATGATGTTTAGACACACAATCACATCATGGTGTTCCTGGCAGTATTAATTGTGAAACAATTTCCACAATGTCTTAATTGCATGCCAAAGCTCGTAACTCAGATACTCATCTCTATGATCATATCATAGACATTTTATCCTCTTGTCACGATGATCTTCAACTTCACTCTGAAATCACTTGAACCATTCAATAATTCAGACTTGTGTTTCATCAAGTAAATATACTCAGTATCTACTCAAATCATCCGTGAAGTAAGAACATAACGATATCCACTGCGTGCCTCAGCACTCATTGGACTGCACACATCAAAATGTATTACTTCCAACAAGTTGCTTTCTTGTTCCATTTTACTAAAAATGAGGCTTTCAGTCATCTTGCCCATGTGGTATGATTTGCATGTCTCAAGTGATTCAAAATCAAGTGAGTCCAAACGGTCCACCTGCATGGAGTTTCTTCATGCGTATATACCAATAGACATGGTTCACATGTCTCAATCTTTTCAAAAACGAGTGAGTCCAAAGATCCATCAACATGGAGCTTCTTCATGCGTTTTATACCAATATGACTTACATGGCAGTGCCACAAGTAGGTGGTACTATCTTATATCTTTTGGCATGAACATGTGTATCACTATGATCGAGATTCAATAAACCATTCATTTTAGGTGCAAGACCATTGAAGGTATTATTCAAATAAACAGAGTAACCATTATTCTCCTTAAATGAATAACCATATTGCAATAGACATAACCCAATCATGTCTATGCTCAATGCAAACACCAAATAACAATTATTTTGGTTTAACACCAATCTCGATGGTAGAGGGAGCGTGCGATGCTTGATCACATCAACCTTGGAAACACTTCCAACACATATCGTCAGCTCACCTTTAGCTAGTCTTCGTTTATTCGGTAGCTTTTATTTTGAGTTACCAACACTTAGCAACTGAACCGGTATCTAATACCCTGGTGCTACTAGGAGTACTAGTAAAGTACACATTAATACAATGTACATCGAATATACTTCTATCGACAGCCTTCTCATCTACTAAGTATCTAGGGTAATTCTGCTCCAGTGGTTGTTCCCCTTATTACAGAAGGACTTAGTCTCGGGTCTGGGTTCAACCTCGGGTTTCTCCACTAGAGCAGTAGCTGATTTGCCGTTTCATGAAGTATCCCTTCTTGCCCTTGCCCTTCTTGAAACTAGTGGTTTCACCAACCATCAAAAATTGATGCTCCTTCTTGATTTCTACTTTCGCGGTGTCAAACATAGCGAATATCTCAAGGATCATCATATCTATCCCTGATATGTTATAGTTCATCACGAAGCTCTAGCAGCTTGGTGACAATGACTTTTGAGAAACATCACTATCTCATCTGGAAGATTAACTCCCACTTGATTCAAGTGATTTTTGTACTCAGACAATCTGAGCACAAGCTCAACAATAGATCTTTTCTCCCTTAGTTTGCAGGCTAAGAAAATCGTCGGAGGTCTTATACCTCTTGACGTGGGCATGATCCTAAAATCCCAATTTTAGCCCTCGAAACATCCCATATGTTTCGTGATGTTTCTATATCGTCTTTGGTGCCTCAACTCTAAACCGTTTAACTGAACTATCACGTAGTTATCAAAACGTGTGTGTTAGATGTTCGCAACATCCACAGACGACGTTCGAGGTTCAGCACACTGAGCGGTGCATTAAGGACATAAGCCTTCTACGAAGCAATGAGGACAATCCTCAGTATACGGACCTAGTCCGCATTATGGAAGATATAGCTACTAAGTGTAAACCGGCCGGGAGGGCCCGGTTCACCCTCGACTATGTTGAAGCCCACGAAGATCCAGAAAATGGCGCTTTACTAAAGGAAGCATAGAAGCCCAAAGCCCAAAGGCGGATTAGGGCCCATAGTGGTAAACCACCATGACTATGTAAACTTGTAGTATAAGTTAGGAAAGGAGAGACCGAGCCGGACACTTTGTATGAGTCGGCCTCGGGGCTCTGTAAACCGGCCGGGCGTCAACTTGTGTATATAAAGGGACGACCCGGCGGCGGTTCAGGGAGGATAAACAACAACTAAAGACTCAGGCAAGCGTATTTCGCTCCCTGATCATCGAAACCCAATCAATCCCATCACAACTAGACGTAGGCTTTTACCTTCATCGAAGGGGCCGAACTAGTATAACTCCCGTGTCCCTTGTCCGGTTTAACCCCTTCAAGCTAACTCGTTGCGATGGCTCCACGACTAAGTCCTTTCATGAGGACATCTGACGTGATAATTCCACGACAGTTGGCGCCCACCGTGGGGCTATTGCACGATGGTGTCGAGTTCTTGAAGGGCTGCTCTAAAGGACTTAAGGGGTACGTGATTGGCCGGATGACGAAAAGTCATCGCGGCAAGCTCTACATCGACGACAAAGGATGGGGCCCCGAGGCCGGCTCAATCGAGTACGGGTACCGGGTCCCCTTCGGCGGAATTCATGTCTTCATTGGCAAGATCGGCGAACCGGGCCCTGAGCCGGACATCTGCACCGACCTCGTCGATACGGCTCAGCGTGCAAGTCCAGCCCGGGTTAAGCCCGCCGTGAAGCGTGCGTTCGTAGGATGTGTCCATGGGATCGGATCTGAACCGGTGTCTGAGGGCGAGACGGCTGTATATTCCGACGGCGAGTCATCCACTGGCGAAACCGAGTCCTTATACCAGATTCATGGCGGTATGTTCGAGGGATATTCCGATGGCAACAGTATTCCGGACCTCCTTGAAGCGCCAAGTCGGGTTGCTATTTACATGGCCGGCATGCAGCCCGTGTTGCAGTCTTCATCTACCGCAACAATGAATACCGGATCAGCGGCCGCGGCAGGTACCTCGGCGCGCCGGCCGGCGCAAGTTCTCTCCGGTTTAATGGACGCTTGGGCGACCTTGTTAACCGCGACAGTCACCCCTGATACGCAGGATCAACACAATGCGGAAGTTGCGAGACTGAAGGACCAAATTACGCAGGCTAAGCAGGACCTGGTGGCTGAGGATAATAGGATGGCTGAGGAACAGGCCGCTTTGAATGCTCAATCACAACAGATACAAGCACAGAATTACCGGCTCATGCTAGATCGGACCGCGTCAGAGGATGCGATACGAAGGAAGTATCGGTCGCGCCTGCCGCCGGTTTACAAAGGGTTGAATCTCTTTCAGACGCCAGGCGCTGGACCGAGCAATCCGGCAGCCGCAAACCGAGCTGAAGCACCTAGGATAGCCCCGGATCAGCCACGAGCAACGGAGCTACCCCGACGGATAGTTAACCCGCCGTAGTATGTGCCTACGCCACCGGGTCACTTTTCGAGCCCTCTAGATAACATGATTGCTGCAGCCTCATGCTTGGCAGCCATTCCAATGGAAGGAGATTCAATAGAGGCAGTTGAGACACGGCAGGCGAGAGATCTTCTTCAAACTGCCGTAGTGCAGCAATAGGCTTATTCATATAGCCGGGATAGAATTCATTCAACCCCTCGTCCGAGCCCAAGTTATAGCAGGCGGATGGACGAACCGGAAGTATCTAGCAGCGCGCGGCGTCGCAATGCTCAGGAGGTAGTGGATCATGGCAGGGCACGAAGGGATGGTGCTTTGGGTCGTTATCAACCCGCCCCGGTTCAGCCAGCAGTGTCGGTTGACAGAGGCACCGGTCTTGCTTTCAGTTCCTGAGTACCGTGCCTTATTCCGGCGCTCCATAACGTGCGTCTGCCCAAGGATTTCAAGGGTCCACGCAAAGTAACTAATTACACGACGGATCAGCCACCTGAGGCGTGGGTCGAGACCTATGAGATGGCAATGGAGATGTTGGATGTAGATGAAGCGGCTTGTGCAAAGTACTTCACGATGATGTTGGAAGGAACAGCCCGCACTTGGATGAAAAATCTGCCAGCTAATTCCATCGAGTCATGGGATCAGTTGAAGGCCCGGTTTATAGCCAATTTCAAAGACACGTGCAAACAGCACATGTCCATTCTAGATCTGGATGCTTGTGTTCAGGGTGAGAGCGAGTCCACAACTCATTGGGTGCACTGGGTCACAGAAGTTTTGCACTCGGCCGACCGAATTAACGCTGGCCAAGCGATTATCACACTGGAACGTAATTGCTGGTTTAAGTCACTGAAGGAGAAGTTGGGACGGCTCAAACGCCACTGCAACGACCTGGGAACCCTCATGGCAGCCTTGGTAAAGTATGCCGATTCTGATAATACCAAGGATCCCGATTCAGATAATGAAAAACCGGAGAAGGGAAAGAGGAATGGCGGTGCGAAGGGACAGCAGCACAACCAGGGAGGCCATGGGAATAACGGTAAGCGTAAAGCGGATTCAGATTTTGTGACTAATGCTAATGTGCAGCATCATAAGGGTAAACCTCCCCAGCGCGGTGGGGCGATGAATCTGGAACGCTTGTTGAATCAGCCATGTCCAAAGCATGGGACCAAGGAGGTCCCTGCAACACATCTCTGGAAGGATTGTAACATTATGAAGGAGTTCAAAAATTCTGATCTCTTCCGGTATGATCAGGGTCCGTCAGGCAGTTCAGGTCCAGGTTTTCACGGTGGCGGCGGTTCAGGCTCTGGGTTTTAGAATAATCGTAGCAACCAGAACAACCAAGGTGGTAATAACCAACAGAGTAATCAAGGGAATCAACAGCAGTCGGGTTACAAGAGTCACCCGAAGCAGCTGAATGGTGGACAATATCATGTATTCACCACTAGTCTATGCAAGCGTGATCAGAAGCTGCACAAGAGGACAGTCAATGCGGTTGAACCGGCAGTTCCACGCTATCTGCGGTGGTCGGAACGGCCTATTGTGTGGAGTAGGGATGATCATCCTCCCCGAATTGACAATCCGGGTCAGCTAGCTCTAGTGGTGGCACCTCAGGTGGGAGGTTACAAGTTCACCAAAGTACTCATGGATGGAGGAAGCAGTATTAATATTCTGTATTATGAGACATTCCACCGCATGGGGCTGACAGATAAGAATCTTAAACCGTCCAATACTGTTTTCCATGGTGTGGTACTAGGAAAGTCGGCATATCCAGTGGGCAAGATTGCCATGGAAGTTATGTTTGGGGATGAACATGATTCCCGGTCTGAGACATTAACTTTTGAGGTGGTGAGAATCCAGAGCCCGTATCACGCACTGTTTGGGCGACCGGCTTATGCAAAATTCATGGCGAAGTCTTGTTATATTTACTTGCAGCTCAAGATGCCAGGTCACAAAGGAACCATCACGGTTCATGGAAGTAGAAAAATCGCTTTGGATTGCGAAGAGAGTGATGCGGCTTATGCTGAGTCGGTTTGTGCCATGGAGGAGTTAAAGTTTTACAAGGAGAATGTTGATCCGGCAGATATGTCCCCTCTGAAGAATCCCACCACTGAGCATGACCCAACCCTGCATTTCAAACCGCCTGACGATACTAAGCTTGTTGACTTTGTACCTGGCGATTCGTCCAAGCAGTTCAGCATCAACACCAATCTGGATCCAAAATAGGAAAGTGCGCTCATCGAGTTCATCCGTGAGAACCGGGACATTTTTGCATGGAAGCCTTCTGACATGCCAGGTGTACCGAGGGAACTCGCTGAGCACACTCTTAATATTGATCCGAAGTTTAAACCGGTCAAGCAATTTCTTCGTCGCTTTAATGAAGAGAGACGCAAGGCAATTGGGGAGGAGGTAGCCCGGCTGTTGGCTGCTGGGTTTATCGTTGAAGTGTTTCATCCTGAATGGTTGGCTAACCCGGTGCTGGTTCTTAAGAAAAACAGGACTTGGCGTATGTGTGTGGACTACACGGATTTAAACAAGGCTTGCCCGGCCGATCCTTTTGCTTTCCCGCGTATTGATCAGATCATTGATGCGACGGCGGGTTGTGAGCGCCTGTGTTTTTTGGATGCTTACTCAGGATACCATGAAATTAAAATGGCAGTTAAGGACTAGGAGAAGACAGCTTTCATCACTCCCTTTGGAGCCTTCTGCTATGTTGCCATGCCCTTTGGGCTCAAGAGTGCTCAGGTAACTTATCAGCGTTGTGTGCAAAATTGTCTTCACACGCAGATTGGGTGTAATGTTCATGCCTATGTGGATGACATTGTGGTAAAATCCAGGAAAAAGGAGACATTGATAGCTGATCTCAAGGAGACGTTTGACAGCCTTTGGGTTTACAAGATGATGCTTAATCCGGATAAGTGTGTCTTTGGTGTTCCGGCAGGCAAGTTGCTCGGTTCTCTTGTGTCTAACAGGGGCATTGAGGCTAATCCGGAAAAGATCAAGGCAATCACATCCTTGGCTAAACCGGCATGTATCAATGATGTTCAGCGTCTCGCAGGACGGGTTTCAGCCCTCAGCCGGTTTATCAGTCGTTTGGGGGAGAAGGCCATTCCTTTGTATCAGATGCTGAAGAAGACGGATGATTTCGTTTGGAGTGATGCGGCCAATGCGGCCTTTGAGGAGTTAAAGCGGCAGTTGGTTGAACCGCCAGTGTGGCTGCCAATGCCCGAGCGGTCAGTGTGGCAATTGTGGTAGAACGTAAAGAGGCTGGGAAGGAATATCCGGTTCAACGACCGGTATACTACATCAGTGAAGTTCTGATCGAATCAAAACAACGCTATCCGCATTGGAAGAAGTTGGTGTATGTGGTTTTTATGGCCAGTCAAAAGCTCAAGCAATATTTTCAAGGTCACCCCATCACAGTGGTTAGTTCTGCTCCCTTGGGTGATATCATCCAAAATAGAGAAGCAACTGGCCGAGTTGCAAAGTAGGCAATTGAGCTTGGTCCACACGGTTTGAAATATGTACCTCGAACAGCCATCAAGTCTCAGGCTCTTGTGGACTTTATCAATGACTGGACCGAGTTGCAAGCACCGGAAGAGAAGCCGGACAATACGTACTGGACTATTCATTTTGATGGATCAAGGCAGTTGGAAGGCTCGGGGGCTGGAGTTGTCCTTACTTCCCCTCGAGGTGATAAAATTTGCTATGTCCTCCGCTTGATGTTTCCTTGTATTAACAATACAGCTGAGTATGAAGCTCTACTCCATGGTCACCGTGTGGCTAAAGAGATGAACTTAACTCGAGTTCGTTGTTTCGGAGATTCTGATCTGGTGGCTCAGCAAGTTTCTGGTACTTGGGATTCTAAGGATCCACTCATGGCGGCTTACAGGCATGAGGTAGATATTGTGGCGGGTCACTTCAAAGGGTATCAGGTTGAGCATATTGATCGGCGCAAAAACGAAGTAGCAGACGCTTTGAGCCGGCTTGGATCTCAGCGTAAACCGGTACCTCCTAACACCTTTTTAGATATCTTGCATAACCCGTCTGTTAAGTTGCCAACAGAAGAGGATCTGGCTATTCCTGATCCGGAGGCTCAGCTGGTGGCCGCTTTACATGTTGTGCCGGATTGGACGGTTCCATATCTGGCGTATATGAGCCGGGGTGAGCTACCAAATGATCAAGTCCTGGCCCGACAGATAGTCCGGCGATCTAAGTCCATGGTTATTCACAATGGCGAGTTACACCGCTGTAGCATTTCAGGCGTATTTCAGCATTGTGTTTCTCCGGAAGAAGGCCAAGCGATCCTACGGAAATTCATGAAGGGGATTGTGGTCATCATGCCGGTTCAAAGTCCCTGGTTGTAAAAGCTTTTCGTCATGGGTTTTACTGGTTGACAGCTCATGCTGATGCGGAGGATCTAGTAAAGCGACGTGATGCTTGTCAAAAAATTTCACGCAGAGCTCATGCTCCGGCTCAGGAACTACAGATGATTCCCATCACTTGGCCTTTTGCTACTTGGGGGCTTGATATGGTGGGACCCTGTAAACGTTCCCAGGACAAGAAGACACACCTGTCGGTGGCAGTTGATAAACTCACCAAGTGGGTTGGAGCGGAGCCTGTTAGCAAGTGTGATGCAGCCACGGCGGTTCAATTTCTCAAAAAGATTATTTTCCGTTTTGGCTTTCCACACAGCGTCATCAGGATAATGGTACCAACCTTTCCAAAGGTGAGATGGAGGATTTCTGTCAGAGAGAGCACATCCGGCTCGACCTAGCATCTATGGCGCACCCGCAATCCAACGGTCAAGCAGAGCGAGCTAATCAAGAAATTTTAAAGGGTCTTAAACCCCGGCTCATGATTCCCTTGAAGCGGATACCGAGTTGTTGGGTGGAAGAATTACCTTCTGTATTCTGGAGCATCAACACCACCCCCTATCGATCAACAGGATACACGCCTTTCTTTATGGTATACGGGGCAGAGGCGGTTCTCCCAACTGACATACGTCATGATTCGCCCCGGGTTGCTAATTACGTTGAAGCGGACAAAGAGCAAGCCCGCAAGAGGCACTGGACTTGCTGGATGAGAAGCAGGATATGGCTTTGGCACGATCGGCGGTTTATCAACAAGACCTATGGCGTTATCACAGCCGCCGGGTTAAGACAAGAGCCTTTCAAGAAGGTGACTTGGTGCTCCGGCTTATCCAGGATCAGACCGACATACACAAGTTATCCCCACCTTGGGAAGGACCCTTTGTGGTCAGCAAGAATCTACACAACGGATCATCCTACCTCATTGACGTTCGAGATGACTCACGCAAATCTGAGGAGGTGACCCGGCAGCCCTGGAACATAGCTCTCCTCCGGCCTTACTACACTTGAGCCATAGGCCCTTTTTTATGTACATATTTTGACAATGTATATATTATCATCAATAAATAAATCAGCATCCTTGCTCTAAAGCGGGGCCTCTGCTGTTTTCTCTCAAATATTCTTTGAGCTACATGGGGGCTTCAGGTGACAAAGCGGAGTGCTCCCTGATTAAACCGGCTATCACACCACAAAGCTTGGGAGCTTCACACCCAAAGGGCCAAAGAGAGTTTAAATTCCATGCACAACTCAAACATAGGCACCTAATGAGCACAACTCATCACGTTACTTGGGGGCTCCTTGCTCCAATACCAAGAAGTTTGAATGGACCCTTGTAGCTGGGTATCGACCCTAGGCTTGGAAGCCTGGTATATTTACCTAAAACCCCGGGTTAACCTGCCTTCATCAAGTAAGACACTCCTATCCAGGTCATCCTGGCACGGCCCTCTGAACGTTTGACAGTTACTCTCCTTGAGACCCTGCACTTGTCAAAGTTAAAACGATGATTGGTTAGTTGGAGGTCCATCTTAAAAGGCTTTGTTAAATGGTTCTACTCAGTGGCCTGGCAGCCCACAAAAAGCCTCGAATTTGGGCGTGGCAGCCCCCAAAAAGCCTCAACTACACGGTTTCATTCGAGTTTTGCTGAGTTTTATATTAAACCGATTTTCTTGGCTTGATTAGTCATTTTGTAAGCCCGGTATTCTTTAAACCGGCTTGGTGTGCAACTTCACGTTGACATACCTTATTCTTAAGCCGGAGTTTCTTAACCCGGCGTGGATCATCTGGCGTGAATCATCACCCGGTATGACTTACTGTGCGACATCAGAAACTGATGGAGTTATACAAGAAATCCGGATTTGGGTTTTTTACCCTTATTACCATAAAAGTTGGCCAGCCAACTAAACAGGGATATTATCTCACAGGTATGCTTAATTTCATATCTTTATGATTTGATTATTAATCCGGCCTGTTTTGGGCATTATGACCCGTCTGGCGGTAAACCACCAGGACCCTTGTCTTTTTATGCACACAGAGGAGTTGCATATTCTGATACTTGGAATAAAATTGACATTGATATGGCGGAGCAACACAAAGCATCTCCTGCACGATGGCAGCAGATCATAATAAGTTTTTGCTACCTTATTACAAGGCACTCAGCGGCCCAAAATATGGAATTGTTCTCACACGACAGTTTCTGGCATATCAAACCGCCCTGACGGATTAAGCTTCATCACCGGGTTGATGTGAGGAAGATGGGTCATCTGGCGTCGGTTCAGCCTCCTCCTCATCCAATGGCTGGAAGTCATTGGTGGTCCAATCAATCCGGGTCAAGGCCTGAAAGACAGCCTCTTCACTTATAAGCTCAGCCAGATCAACGCCAGGAGCGTAAGTGTGCTTACGGATTGGTGGAATAAGGTTCTGCATTTCAGGAATCACAGCGTCAACCCGTCTGTTGTTTGCATCATAGAAAGATCGGTGAACCGTCAAGTTCGCCTCTTCTGCTAGTTGACTCGCCAAAGGACACATCTCCCTTGTTACCCGTTTGATGGCGTCATTGTCAAATTCTTCGCCGTTTTCTTGTGCACTGGGGAAGCCTCTGGCTATATCAGCTGGATCAAGATCACCTATCCATGCCTTGGCTCGAGTCAGCGCTAGTAAAGCGCCTGCCCGAGCAGCGGATCGCTTTAGCTCTTCTATTTGCGCTGGCGTCATGGAGATGCGATCCAGCGTGTCCTTGATAAGTGTTGGCGCCGCATTGTCATAAGAAGTTGTGCATATAACACGTTGAGCGCCGGTATACAGCTATTCAATCAGCGTATATGCAGCTTTGAGCTTCTTCCGCATGTCAGAACCTAGATGACCAATGCGACTACTATATCGGTTCAGGCAATGCATTTAAAGCGATGAAATTTCAAAGAGTCACACAACTTTAGCAACCACTGCTTACCAAATATTGCAGAGGTCATGGCATTGATTTGGCGCTTCAATCCAGACAGTTCTTCTGTCACCGGTTCAAGAGCTGCTTCAGCAGTCTCCACCCGCTTCACCAGTCCGGCCTTTTCGGTGTCCTAGTTGGCCTGTTCAGACTTAAACCATTCTTTAAGCTGCTCCATGGTGGTCAAGGCGGTTTTCAGCTCATCCTTGGCCTTGGTATTTTCTGCCTGTTGGGTTTTCAGATTTGCTCGAAGGTCAGCAATTTGCGAGCTTTGTTGATTTATTTCACTCTGCAACAGTAAGAGAACATGTCAATATCTTTGTTCAAGTCCCAAGCATATAACCAGTTATACACTTGTCATTTGGGGGCTAATGAGGATCATTTTTATGTGGGTACTTGAAGTACCAAGGATTAATACAAGTTTTGATCATGGCACTTGGGGGCTAATGTGTGTTTTATCAGACATAAAGAAAATTTCACAAGTTACCATGTGGAGTATACAAAGTCCCGGTTTGACTTTCTCAAGACAAACCGGCCCTTGGGGGCTACAATGCACTGGAGGTACAGAACAAGAAGCAATAATGTTTACCTCATAGCGCTCCTTCATCAGATTTACTAAACCGGCTTCATAATCACGGCTTGTGTACAGCCGGTTCAGGAAGCCGGAGTGAAGATCTTGAGCAGAGAGATCGGTATAGGCAGACAAATCAGTCTTCCCCTTCCCCTTGCTCATGGCAGCAAATTCATCCTTGCCAGTGTGCTTTGATAGAGCAACCGGATTACCAGGGGCGTTATATGCACTGCCCGTAACAACAACGTCATCATCCTTGGCCGGGCTGGAAGAATCAATATTCTAAACAGGACTTGGTGCTTTCGTGGCAGGGCTTGGCGGTTCGTTAGTTGGACTTGGCGGATCAGCAGTTGAGTCCCATTGTTCCACTACTGGACTTGGAGGAGCAGGAGGATGTGAAGGGTCAGCCTCTACATTCGGTTCAACTTCTGGCGGGTTAGCATTACCATCTTGGTTCTGCCCAGCAGAGCTGTCCACGGTAACTTTAGGGTTTTCATCATGATGCTCTGGCGTCTTCTCCGGATCAACTTCCACAGTAGGGTCGCTGGTCTTGGCCTTCTTTCTTAATCAAGCCTTGGCGCTACAACATCAAAGGTTAGAGTATGGTAAACAGACAAATAAAGTAATAAACTGAGTAATACTTACCGAGCGACAACTTTGAGAGGAGGCAATTGAGTGGTTGATGAACCGCCAGATGAGTTGGAAGAAGCCTGGTAATTCGGATCAGACGGATTGAGAGGGCATCGGAAGAAACCTTTCAAAGGATAATGTTTTTCAGGAGAACAAGTCACCTCTGGACGGCGTTTCCGGGTGGGTGTATCAGCTAAACCGGACAAAATGATTTGTTGACCACTATGCCGGGTTGTGCGACGATCTTCGACTTGCCATGTCTTCAAAGAAAATTTTGGATCCAAATGAGCAAGGGGGTGAGATTGTTTTACTTGCCGAACTATACGGCAAATTCTTTGAACCGGTACAGGATCTAAATCGGAAGAAAGAAGAATTACATCAACATGTTCTGCATGGCTGGCCTCATCGTCATCCTGAAGATAGTCATTTTCAATAAGACATACGAAAAAGGAACCAAGGGAGTCAAGTTCTACCTCAGCGTCTGATTCCTCCTCCTCCGGCGGATCAGAAGACTCGGCGGTTTTCTTCTTTTCAGGTTTCTTGGTGGCCTTGGTTTTCACACAAGGAGCCCGGGCCGGTTTAGTCCGTTTCCAGAAAGAGTTGTTAGCCTGAAATTAAAACAAGGAAAGGTTAGTACACAGTTAATACGAAAGCAAAACAGTAAAGTATGTACATGAAGTTTACCGCCGGCGGTTTATTGGAGACGCAAAATGGAGCCAAACCGGTTTGGCTGCATGCAGAGGTCGGTTCATCAAGCATCCTCTTCACACATTCGGCGATTTCTAGGTCGGTCATTACCACTTCGTGATATCGTTGAGGGTCTTTTTCATGACCGGTATACTCATGCATCAATCCGGGGCGGCGGCTCAAAGGCAAAATGCCCCAAGAAACCCAGCAGTGGACAAGATCATTGCCAGTCAAACCGTTGGCCATCAGAGCCTGGAGCTTGGCAAGTTGAGGAGCAAAATTCTTCCGTTCTGCGGCGGTTAAACGTGGAGGCAATGGGTGGCCATTGCTAAGCCGATGAGGATGGTAACCCGGCAGGGGATTTTCTCCATCAGGAGCAGTGTTCCGGCAGTAAAATCAGGTCTGATTCCAATCTTTTGGATGGTTATGATGTTTGGCATGAGGGAAATCAACTTCTTTCCTTTTTTGAATTGACACGCCACCAAGCTCTATGTTGGGACCATCTGAGAATTCTGTGCGGCGGTTCAGATGAAAGAAATCCCGGAACAACTCCACGGTTGGCTCTTCTTGAAGATAAACTTCGCAGAATACTTGAAAGTTGCATATGTTTGACACAGAGTTTGGACCAATATCTTGCGGATGGAGTTGGAAGCTTGCAAGGACATCCCGGAAAATTTTTGATCCGGGTGGACTGAATCCCCGGTCTAAGTGTTGCATAAAAACAATTACCTCCCCTTCTTGAGGCTCAGGTGGACATTCTGATTCCGGAACTCGCTAGTGGAGAACCCTTTTCGAAGCTAAGGCACCAGTGGTGACATAACCATTGATCTGTGTCTCCGTGATCCGGGACGGAACCCAATTGCAAGCAGAAAATTGTTTCGACACTCGGGAAAGAGGAACTGAAAGAAAAAGTGGCGGTTTAAGGTGTCTAATTCAGTGTTAAAGCGGAGAAGAACACTATGCAAGGTTCGGTTGGCGGTTTAAGAGAGGGCTAATGATATATGGCGGATTGACTATCAAAGTTTTAAACCGCCTGTAGGCAGAAGGGTCAGAATTCAAAATTCTGCTAAGTATTGATAGAAACAGGTTTCACAAAATGGTTAAATTTATTTGGATCTACCACACATCCGTAAAGCAATTTTTCTCTGTGAGCTCTAAAGGTGCTAAATAGAGCAGTGAAGGCCATGTACTATATGGAGGTAAAAGAACGATCTGCTAGCATTGAAAATGGACACAGAGTACCTACCGCATGAGATCTACACTATTATTGGATCAAAACTATCACGGTAGGTGGAAGAACAAAGAAGGATGAAGAACTATGCGGAAGAACTCGGGAACCCTAGAAACAGATCTAAAGACGGAGGAGAAAGGAAGTTTACCACTACAGGTCTACTGCGGAAGAAGGCGGCGAAAGTCTGGTCCGTTTCAGGTTGATGCAGCGGCCTTTGTCGGTGCAATTCTCGAAGGTCGCGGACGGCGGCAGAGCTCCAGAGCTTGGGCGTCGCGAGGAAGAAGAAGGCACAGAAGGGGAAAAGAGAGAAAGGGCCCTCGGGTCTTATTTATAGAGGAGAGAGTAAAACGGCAGGCGCGGGAATCAAGGAGCCTGAAACGGCAGAATGAGTGCGCCTGTCGCCTCGATTTTTGGGATAACCATTAAGTGAAGGGAATCTTTTTTAATTATTGTTTACAGAGATGATGTCATGATGGACCGTTGTTGCGTTCAGAAGATGACGTCACGGCGGTTTACGAAAATACAAGAAGATGCCTGCAAGAGATATTTGAAGTATTGAAGATTGACATGAACAAATTCAAATCAATCTGGGGCCTAATGTGGAAGATATAGCTACTAAGTGTAAACCGGCCGGGAGGGCCAGGTTCACCCTCGACTATGTTGAAGCCCACAAAGATCCAGAGGATGGCGCTTTACTAAAGGAAGCATAGAAGCCCGAAGCCCAAAGGCGGATTAGGGCCCATAGTGGTAAACCGCCATGACTATGTAAACTTGTAGTATAAGTTAGGAAATGAGAGACCGAGCCGGACACTTTGTATGAGTCGTCCTCGGGGCTGTGTAAACTGGCCGGGCGTCAACCTGTGTATATAAAGGGACGACCCGGCGGCGGATGACAGACAACAACTCGAGACTCAGGCAAGCGTATTTCGCTCCCTGATCATCGAAACCCAATCAATCCCATCACAACTAGACGTAGGCTTTTACCTTCATCGAAGGGGCCGAACTAGTATAACTCCCGTGTCCCTTGTCCGGTTTAACCCCTTCAAGCTAACCCGTTGCGATGGCTCCATGACTAAGTCCTTTCACGAGGACATCTGACGTGATAATTCCACGACACGCATAATTGCTACTATCAACTTTCAACTAAGTTTTCTCTAGGAACATATCTAAAATAGTAGAACTAAAGCGCGAGCTACGACATAATTTGCAAAAATCTTTTGACTATGTTCAGGATAATTAAGTTCATCTTATGAACTCCCACTCAGATAGACATCCCTCTAGTCATCTAAGTGATTACATGATCCGAGTCAACTAGGCCGTGTCCGATCATCATGTGAGACGGACTAGTCATCATCGGTGAACATCTTCATGTTGATAGTATCTACTATACGACTCATGCTCGACCTTTCGGTCTCTTGTGTTCCGAGGCCATGTCTGTACATGCTAGGCTCGTCAAGTCAACCTAAGTGTTTTGCGTGTGTAAATTTGGCTTACACCCGTTGTATGTGAACGTTAGAATCTATCACACCCGATCATCACATGGTGCTTCAAAACGACGAACTTTCGCAATGGTGCACAGTTAGGGGGAACACTTTCTTGAAATTTTAATGAGGGATCATCTTATTTACTACCGTCGTTCTAAGCAAATAAGATGCATAAACATGATAAACATCACATGCGATCAAAAAGTGACATGATATGGCCAATATCATTTTGCTCCTTTTGATCTCCATCTTCGGGGCTCCATGATCATCATCGTCACCGGCATGACACCATGATCTCCATCATCGTGTCTCCATGAAGTTGTCTCGCCAACTTATTACTGATACTACTATGGCTACCGGTTAGCAATAAAGTAAAGTAATTACATGGCGTTGTTCAATGACACGCAGGTCATACAATAAATAAAGACAACTACTATGGCTCCTGCCGGTTGTCATACTCATCAACATGCAAGTCATGATTCCTATTACAAGAACATGATCAATCTCATACATCACATATCATTCATCACATTCTTCTTGGCCATATCACATCACATAGCATACCCTGCAAAAACAAGTTAGACGTCCTCTAATTGTTGTTTGCATGTTTTACGTGGCTGCTATGGGTTTCTAGCAAGAACGTTTCTTACCTACGCAAAAGCCACAACGTGATATGCCAATTGATCTTTACCCTTCATAAGGACCCTTTTCATCGAATCCGATCCGACTAAAGTGGGAGAGACTGGCACCCGCTAGCCACCTTATGCAACAAGTGCATGTCAGTCGGTGGAACCTGTCTCACGTAAGTGTACGTGTAAGGTCGGTCCGGGCCGCTTCATCCCACAATGCCAACGAATCAAGATTGGACTAGTAACGGTAAGAATATTGAACAAAGTCAACGCCCACAACTACTTTGTGTTCTACTCGTGCATAGAATCTACGCAATAAACCTGGCTCTGATACCACTGTTGGGGAACGTAGCAAAAATTCAAAATTTTCTACACAACACCAAGATCAATCTATGGAGTCATCTAGCAACGAGGGAAGGAGAGTGCATCTACATACCCTTGTAGATCGCTAAGCGGAAGCGTTCAAGAGAACAAGGTTGAAGGAGTCGTACTCGTCGTGATCCAAATCACCGGAGATCCTAGTGCCGAACGGACGGCACCTCCGCGTTCAACACACGTACAGCCCGATGACGTCTCCCATGACTTGATCCAGCAAGAAGAGAGGGTTAAGGAAGACTCCGTCCAGCAGCAGCACAACGGCGTGGTGGTGGTGGAGGAGCGTGGCAATCCTGCAGGGCTTCGCCAAGCACCGCGAGATATGAGGAGAAAGAGAGGTAGGGCTGCGCCAACAGGTGAAGAACTTCGTGTGTTGGGCTGCTCCTTTGCCTCCACTATATTATAGGGGGAGAGGGGGGGTTGTGCCCCCACCTAGGGTTCCACCCTAGGGGCGGCGGCCAGCCCAAGATCCCATCTGAGGGGCGGCCAAGGGGGGAAGAGGGGAAACTTGCCCCCCAAGTTAGGTGGGTGCGCCCCCCTCCCCAAACCCTAGGCGCCTTGGGCCCTTGTGGGGGGGGGGGTGCACCAGCTAACCTGGGGCTGGTCCTCTCCCACACTTGGCCCATGCTGCCCTCTGGTGATGGTGGCCCCACTTGGTGGACCCCCGGGACCCTCCCGGTGGTCCCGATACGTCACCGACAAAACCCGAAACTTTTCCGGTGACCAAAGCAGGACTTCCCATATATAAATCTTTACCTCCGGACCATTCAGGAACTCCTCGTGACGTCCAGGAACTCATCCGGGACTATGAACAACATTCGGTAACCAAATACAAACTTCCTTTATAACCCTAGCGTCATCGAACCTTAAGTGTGTAGACCCTACGGGTTCGGGAGACATGTAGACATGACCGAGACAACTCTCTGGCCAATAACCAATAGCGGGATCTGGATACCCATGTTGGCTCCCACATGTTCCACGATGATCTCATCGGATGAACCACGATGTCGAAGATTCAATCAATCCCGTATTCAATTCCCTTTGTCTAGCGGTATTGTTCTTGCCCGAGATTCGATCGTCGGTATGCCGATACCTTGTTCAATCTCGTTACCGGCAAGTCTATTTACTCGTTCCATAACACATCATCCCGTGATCAACCCCTTGGTCACATTTTGCACATTATGATGATGTCCTAACGAGGGCCCAGAGATACCTCTCCGTCACGCGGAGTGACAAATCCCAGTCTCGATTCGTGCCAACCCAACAGACACTTTCGGAGATACCCGTAGTGCACCTTTATAGCCACCCAGTTACGGTGTGGCGTTTGGTACACCCAAAGCATTCCTACAGTATCCGGGAGTTGCAAAATCTCATGGTCTAAGGAAATGATACTTGACATTAGAAAAGCTTTAGCATACGAACTACACGATCTTTGTGCTAGGCTTAGGATTGGGTCTTGTCCATCACATCATTCTCCTAACGATGTGATCCCGTTATCAACGACATCCAATGTCCATGGTCAGGAAACCATAACTATCTATTGATCAACGAGCTAGTCAACTAGAGGCTTACTAGGGACATGGTGTTGTCTATTATCCACACATGTATCTGAGTTTCCTATCAATACAATTATAGCATGGATAATAAACGATTATCATGAACAAGGAAATATAATAATAATAACTAATTTATTATTGCCTCTAGGGCATATTTCCAACAATCACGGCCTTGTGGCTGCACGCAATTTTCGCCAGCACCTCAGCGTCCATGCTGGCCTCCTTCGTCTTGCGAAAGATGCGGGGGACTCTTCCCACGGCGGCGCCCAAGGTTACCAGCATGGTGACGCTGCTCATCTCGCACAACTTGGGAAGAGCGCATCATGGGCGCCGACGTAGGTGTCTTGGAGGTCGCCGCGCTGCCGGTAGGTGGCACGGCGACACCCTTGGAGGGCCCTGTGCCGCCTGCGGGGGGGCCAACTCCGTCTTTGCATTTGGTGGCGTGCGGCCCATCGTCTTGCGCACGAACGACGCCGCTCGCCAGGCTTTGACTGCCAGAGCGATGTGGGTGTTCACGGGCCGCGCCCTGGGTTCTGTCCGCGACCGCCCCGCTACTTGCCTGCACTGGCATGGGTAGCCCAGCTCCGGCTGAACCGATTGCCATCGTCGTCTTCCTCTTGGGAGCCATGGCGATGAAGAACGGCTAGACTAGCTACTAGACCGGATTCTCGCAACTGCGCCCCCCTACCTGGTGCGCCAAAGGCGGTGTCAGTGGAAACGACACCTATGGAATCACTAGAATCGCTACTATGGTCGGCGGGCGCAAGCTTGTGGAAAGAGCGGGACTAGGAGCCAGCACAAGGATCATTTACCCAGGTTCGGGTCGCGAGGATGCGTAATACCCTAGTCCTGCTTTGGTGTGTATTTTGAGTGTTCTTGAGCTAGCCACGATATGCGACTTGTTCAAAAGAGCCGAATCCCCCTCCAGTATGCCTTGGGCCTCCTTTTATAGGAAAAAGGGGACGCCACTATGGCACACAGGAGGTGGAAAGTGTATAGTAGCTGAGCTTATCGCCTGTCATTACGAGACAAAGCGCATTCAATGCGCCCCTTAGGTGCCCCCTTGCTTTATCGGGGACAGTAATGAAGCCCGTCCCGTCTGTCACCGCCTCGCCTTGCTTCGACACGCGTCCTGGCCAGCGAGGCGTGCGGTGCCATGTAGGCTGGCAGGCTGCTGAGCTGGTCCGGTGGCAGTGTCTTCACGAAGATCTGCATGCCACCACGCAGATGCTTGCTGAACTTGTATAGAGGCCGCACGTCGCCAAGCAGGTGCTCGCCTAGCTGGCTGGGCTGGCAGCTGCATGGGAACGACAGTGGAGTCTTGGCAGGCGCAGGCCTGGGTGCGGCCCCGCTGATGTCCTCGACAAGGGTCTTGCCGGGGTCCCGGCAAGGGTCTTGTCGTGGCACCGTGGTCGTCCCCGGCAAGGATTTTTCCGAAGGTCTCGTGGATCTCCTCGGCAAGGATTTTGCTGAGGATCGTCGTCTTATGGTCCTCATCTGATCTGGCATGCTTATGATCTTTATGAAGATCTCCATGCCACCATGGAGGTGCCTCTCGACCCTTGGTTCCGATGTGGTTTATGCCGTTGCAACCCTGGGTCTCAAGGGTGGCGCGCTCCACTGGCGTTGGGCAAGTTGCCCCGGCAAGGCTCTTGCCAGGGTTGCGGGGGCTACCCTGGCAAGGGTCTTGCCGGGGGAGTGTGCCTCGCCCTCTTGCTCTTTGTGTCTCTGTCTTGGTGTTGATTTGATTGTCTTGTGGCTTTGGCCTCCCTTCTCTGCCCTGCTAAGTGTGGCCGCGGGCGCGGCTCCGACTGCCCGTGCACAAGTAAAGGGGTACAAAAGAGATCACCTACTTTTTTACACCGACAATGACGGAACCTATGACTCCATGAGTGAAGGGGAAATGGAAGCCCTTGAGCAAGTGGCCATGCACCGGCGCGTGAACAAAGATGAAGATGATCAAGACTTCTGTGATGAGGATTCGAGCCCCGCTCTCGTTGTCTCGAAGGTCTTGACTCTTCAACATCAACAAGACGAAGACCAAAGATGCCACATCTTCCACACAAAGGCCAGCATCAATGCAAGGTCCGTCAAGGTCATCATCGATGGAGGTAGTTATCACAACTTGGCAAGTGAAGAACTATGCTCCAAGCTCCAATTGGCCAAGATGAAGCCCCCACAACCATACAAGGTCCAATGGCTAAGCGATTCCGGCACTATAAAAGTTGAGCATACAGTCAAGGTTTCCTTCAAAATTGGAGCATATGAAGACACTTTGCAGTGTGATGTCGTACCGATGTCCGTTTGCCACCTCCTTCTTGGTCGACCAAGGCAATTTGACCACGATGTCATCCACAACGGGCGTACCAATCGCTATAGCTTCAAGACGAAAGGGAAGGAATATGTCCTATGACCTATGTCTCATAGTCAAGTGATCACCGACAAGCAAGCCACCCATCGTGGAGAAAAGAGTGAGAAAGTGACCCACCCAAAAGAGAGTGAGAGGCACATGCCAAAACCGAGTGCCTCCATGATGAGCAACAAGAAAAACTTTGTCCTATTTGCCACCAAAAGTGAGATGAGAGAAGTGTGTGAGAACCCATCGAGTGTTATGCACTTTGTCCTTGTGTGCAAGGACGAGGCACCAGAAACTAACACCTCTCACGATCTACCTTTAGTGTTGTCTTCTCTTTTGCAGGAATTCCAAGATGTTTTCCCCGATGAGCTACCTCTGGGTCTACCTCCACTACGAGGCATTGAGACCGAATCGACCTCATCCCCGGCGCACCTCTACCTAACAAAGCCCCATACCGCGTCAACCCCGAAGAAACTAAGGAGATCCAACGGCAAGTACAACAACTCATCGACAATAGACATGTATGTGAAAGATTAAGCCCTTGTGCCATTCCGGTTATACTTTTGCCCAAGCAAGATGGTAGTTTTCGAATGTGCTCAGATTGTAGACCATCAATGTTATCACCGTTCGTTATTGGCATCCCAGTCCGTGCCTAGATGATATGCTAGATGAACTTAGTGGTGCCACCATTTTCTCAAAAATTGATCATAAAAGTGGCTATTATCAAATCCGCATACAAGAAGGTGGTGAATGGAAAACTGCTTTCAAAACAAAATTTGGCTTGTACGAGTGGTTGGTTATGCCTATGGGTTTCTCTCAAGCTCCCGGTACTTTCATGCATCTTATGCATTTTGTGCTTCGCCCTTACATTGGAGTGTTTGTTGTGGTCTACTTCGATGACATACTTGTTTTTAGCAAATCCATGAAAGATCATCTAAATCATGTTAGGGCTGTTTTGCAAACTCTTCGGAAGGAACGTCTTTATGCCAACATGAAAAAGTGCACGTGTGGTGTTGACAAACTTGTTTTCTTGGGTTTCGTTGTTTCCTCAAAGGGTGTCCATGTTGATGAATCTAAAATTTAAGCAATTAAAACTTGGCCCCAACCAACAATTTGAAACAAGTGCGTAGCTTTCTTGGCCTTGCGGGTTTCTATCGTCGCTTTGTGAAAGACTTTAGCACCATCTCCACACCTTTGCACGCCTTGAGTAAGAAAAATGCTCCTTTTGTTTGGGGACCTTTGCAATCTACCGCTTTTGATGAACTCAAATCTTTGCTTACTCATGCTCCCATTCTTGCTTTGCCCAACTTTGACAAAACTTTTGAGGTCATTGTGATGCAAGTGGTACAGGAATTGGAGGAGTTTTGATGCAAGAAAAATGAGCCATTGCATATTTTAGTGAAAAACTCACCGGTGCTCAACTTAACTATCCCATCTATGACAAAGAATTGTATGCTTTAGTACGTGTGCTAGATGTTTGGGAACATTATCTTAGACCGCATGAGTTTTTCATACATACCGATCATGAAACGCTTAAGTACTTAAAAGGTCAAACTAAGTTGAACAAGCGTCATGCCAAATGGAGTGAATTTATAGAGTCTTTTCCTTATGTCATCAAGTACATCAAGGGTAAGGAAAATATAGTGGCGGATGCCCTTTCCCGCTTATGCACGCTTGTCACTAAACTTGAATTGGATGTTATTGGCTTTGAGCACATAAAAGACTTGTATGCGAATGACCCTACCTTTAATACTCCTTATGCCAAGTGTTTGACGCATACATCTTGGGAACGATATTACATCAAGGATGATTATCTTATGAGAGCTAACAAACTTTGCATTCCCGAGTCTTCTCTTCGTTTTCTCCTTTTGCAAGAGGCTCATGGGGGCGGACTCATGGGACACTTCGGACACGACAAGACATTCACCATGCTCTCCAAGAACTACTTTTGGCCGAAGATGTTCCGCGACGTCTCATGCTTCACTAACCGATGCTCTACATGTCGTAAAGCTAAGTCTAAAGCTCACTCCCATGGTTTTTACATGCCTCTTCCTATTCCTTATCAAACTTGGAAAGACATTAGCATGGATTTTGTACTTGGCTTGCCTAGAACTCGAAATGGAAAGGATTCCGTGTTTGTTGTTGTGGACCAATTTTCTAAGATGGCACATTTCATTCCATGCAACAAGATAGATGACGCTTCACATATTGCCAATCTCTTTTGTAGGGAAATATTACGACTCCATGGAGTACCAAAGACAATCGTCTCGGACCGCGACGTCAAGTTATTGAGTTACTTTTGGAAGATGCTATGCACCAAGCTCGGAATCAAGCTCTTATTCTCTTCGACATACCACCCTCAAACCGACGGCCAAACGGAGGTGACGAACCATACACTCTCCACTCTACTTTGCGTGTTGATCAAGAGGAACATCAAGGAGTGGGAGGAGTGCCTACCCATCACCGAGTATGCCTACAACCGCACAAGACACAAGACTACCGACAAGTCCCCCTTCGAGGTCGTCTACGTACGGTTTCAACCCGTTGTCCCCATTGGACATTCTACCTCTTCCACTACAAGAGTGCACCAACATGGACGCGAGTGCACGAGCAAGCTACCTCAAGAAGATGCATGAAGCTACAAGGAACACCATTGAGCGCCAAGTACAATGACTCGCGACCAAGCTCAACATCAACAAGCAACCCATGATATTCAACATTGGAGATCTCGTGTGGCTACACCTTCGCAAGGACCGCTTCCCCAACGAACGCAAGTCCAAACTTCTACCTCGAGCTGATGGACCCTTCAAGGTGCTATCACGCTACAACAACAACGCTTACAAGATCGACCTCCCACGCGACAACTACAATGTGAGCGACATCTTCAATGTCAAGGACCTCTTGCCATACCATGGTGATGAAGCTATCGATCCGAGGTCGGATCTTTCCCCCCCCCGGGGGGGGGGGATGATGCAGAGCATCCCACAATCATCCCCATGGACGTACCTACATCCCCCTTGACGCCACTTGGACCTATGACAAGAGCTCGAACAAAGGCTATCAAAGATAAGGTGAACTCGCTCATCTCCGAACGACCCCTTTCTACACACGAGTCATGGCTACTACCTCAAGTGAAAACATTATGTGTGATCAGGTACTTAGAAGAAGGCCATGGAACAACTACATTCAATGGCCAAGATGGTGAGGACACCGAGTGTGAAGGCCAAGAAGAAGAGATGTCGAAGATGACACAGCCAGCGGACGACCGGTCGGGACCGGACGTCCGGCACCTGAAGCCCAGCCTGCCCAAGTCACAACCGACACATGCTACAGCGAGCAGACGTCTGGCCCGGACCGAACGACCGGCCACACCTCCTAGCGAGCGGATGACCGGTCTGCACTGGACGACCGGCAATTGCACATCCGAAGAGAAATTAGCGGAATACCTAAGACACCGGACATCCGGCACCACCTTCACAGAACAGAATCAGCAGAAGACCGACGACTACCGGACGTCCGGCCATTCGTGATCCTCCGGACGACCGGTCCCCAGCGGACGTCTGCTGCATGTGTGGCCGCACCTTCGGGCTGATGCCCTTGTACCCCTTCACTTCGGCCCCCTTTGGTACTACGACTATAAATAGACCTCTCCAGCCTCCAAGATAGGGTAGCGTTGTGATAGCTCATTTGTGAGATAGAGCCTCACTCATCCATCCGGATCTACTCCTTCGCGAGGGACCGACACCTCTTCGGAGAAGATCCACTTGGATTCAAGACCTCCTCTCGGAGAAGACCCTCTTAAAGACCTCCTCACGGAGAAGAACCGGTTACCCCATGTATTGTCCCTTGTTGGATTTGGATCTTCTACCCTTTTGTGTTTCAAGGATCTAGTGCATGTGTGACTTTATTCTTGTTGGTTGATTGTTCTCTCGTGTTTTCCCCTCGTTCCCCTCCTCGTGTTCTTCGTGTTCTTGGTAGGATCCTCTCCAAATCATGAAAGATCGGCAACTAGGGTTCCATTAGATTTTCTAGCCATTTAATGACCGTAATTCAATTTTGAACTACATCTACATGCAACGGCTAACCATAACGGTTTGAAAAATAATATTTGTGTACTTGTGTGCGAGTTAAAAAATCATCAGACGATGTAAATATCTGGTGTTCAAAAAACAAAACGTAAAATCTAGCAAGACAACCGGCCCCACACAATTAGCACTCTATTTCACGCCTCGAGGTTTGGAAGGTGAGTGGCGGGCTTTCTTAATTAGACATGGTTCTGCATTGCGAACCGTCAGCTATTATGTTCACAAACAGATTTTGCTGTGGGAATCGTGTGTAATTCAAACTACAGTACTCGTAAATTCTGGCAAACGGCGCATGTACTATTCCGGTCGATCTAGATTCCGGCCACCAATTAATACTGCCTTGCTTACGCCGTCCCGCCTGCATTCTCGTCCAGATCCTCCCCTTGCTCGCCCTCTCTATCTATCTATCTATCTATCTATCTGTCTATCTATCTCTCTCAAATCTCTGCTATGGCACTGATGACCCGCAAGTATACGGGATAGTTGAGCCTCTTTCGATAAGTAAGAGTGTCGAACCCAACGAGGAGCTAAAGGTAGAACAAATACTCTCTCAAGTCCTACCGGCCACTGATACGACTATACGCACGCTTGACGTTCGCTTTACCTAGAAAAATTATGAAACTAGAAGTACTTTGTAGGTGTTGTTGGATAGGTTTGCAAGAAAGTAAAGAACACGTAAATATAAACTAGAGGCTGTTTAGATAAAGAAGCAATAAAGTAAATATAGCGAGTGTGGAAAAGTGGTGGTAGGAGTTGTGGAATTGTCCCTAAGCAATTGACTACGTTACTAGACCGGTAATCTCTACTGCAATTCTATTTGAGGGAGAGGCATAAGCTAACATACTTTCTCTACTTGGATCATATGAACTTATGATTGGAACTCTAGCAAGCATCCGCAACTACTAAAGATTCATTAAGGTAAAACCCAACCATAGCATTAAAGCATCAAGTCCCGTTTTATCCCATATGCAAACAACCTATTTACTCGGGTATGTGCTTCTGTCACTCACGCCACCCACCATAAGCAAATCATGAACATCTTGCAAACCCTACAGCGGGAATCCCTCACGCTTGCGCGACACGGAGGGCACAATAGGACAGCACCAATAATAAAACATGCAACTCAAACCAACCATAGCAATTCATCAATCACCGATAGGACAACAAAAATCTACTCAGACATCATAGGATGGCAACACATCATTGGATAATAATATGAAGCATAAAGCACCATGTTCAAGTAGAGGGTACAACGAGTTGCGGGAGATTGGACCGCTGGATATAGATGGGGGAAGGTGATGGAGATGTTGGTGAAGATGGCGGAGGTGTTGGTGAAGATCACGGTGACGATGATGGCCCCCGGCGGCGTTCCGGCGCCACCAGAAGCAAGGGGGAGAGAGCCCCCCTTCTTCTTATTCTTCCTTGACCTTCTCCCTAGATGGGAGAAGGGTTTCCCATCTGGTCCTTGGCTCCCATGGCTTGGGAGGGGCGAGAGCCCCTCCGAGATTGGATCTATCTCTCTGTTTCTGCGTTCTCTGCGTTGGCAGATTCTACCCCTTCACCATTTCCTTTATATCTGGAGATCCGTAACTCCGATTGGGGTAAATCTTTCGCTCAGATCTTCCTTGTAAAATTAGCTTTCTTGCGCCAGAAGGAGAGCGTCAACCGCCTTACGGGTGGACCACGAGGGTCAGGGGCGCTCCTGTGGGTGTAGGGCGCGCCCCCCTACCTCGTGACCACCCTGGACACCGTTTCGCGTTGATTTTACTTCCAGAAAATCATAAATATTCCAAAAAAAATCTCCATCCGTTTTTATCCCGTTTGGACTCCGTTTGATATTGGGTTTCTGCGAAACAAGAAACATGCAACAGAAAGGAACTGGCACTGGGCACTGGATCAATATGTTAGTCCCAAAAATAGTATAAAAAGTGCCAAAAAGTATATGAAAGTGAATATTATTGGCATGGAACAATCAAAAATTATAGATACGACGGAGACGTATCAGCATCCCCAAGCTTAATTCCTGCTCGTCCTCGAGTAGGTAAATGATAAAAAAGAATAATTTTTGATGTGGAATGTTACCTAGCATAATCTTGATCATATGTCTAATCATGGCATGAATATTAAGACATGAGTGATTCAAAGCAATAGTCTATCATTTAACATAGAAACAATAATACTTCGAGCGTACCAATAAAGCAATCATGTCTTTTCAAAACAACAAGGCCAAAGAAAGCTTATCCCTACAAAATCATACAGTTTGGCCATGCTTCATTTTCGTCACACAAAATGCCCCCATCATGCACAACCCCGATGACAAGCCAAGCAATTGGTTCATATTTTTTAACGCGCTTCAGCTTTTTCAACCCTCACGCAATACATGAGCGCGAGCCATGGATATAGCACTATAGGTGGAATAGAATATAATGATGGAGGTTATGTGGAGAAGACAAAAAAGGAGAAAGTCTCACATCAACTAGGCGTATCAACGGGCTATGGAGATGCCCATTAATAGATATCAATGTGAGGAGTAGGGATTGCCATGCAACGGATGCACTAGAGCTATAAGTGTATGAAAGCTCAAACTGGAAACTAGGTGGGTGTGCATCCAACTTTCTTGCTCATGAAGACCTAGGGCATTTGAGGAAGCCCATCGTTGGAATATACAAGCCAAGTTCTATAATAAAAATTCCCACTAGTATAAGGAAGTGACAACATAGGAGACAATCTATATGAAGAACATGGTGCTACTTTGAAGCACAAGATATGAGACTCACTACATGAAAAACATGGTGCTACTTTGAAGCACAAGTGTGGAAAAAGAGATAGAAACATTGCCCCTTTTTTGGTGGGCTTCTTTGGCCCCCTTTTTTTATTTAGGCTTCTTTGGCCTTTCCTCTTTTTTTATTATGGGGAAATGTTCTATAATGATTATCATCACACTTTTATTTACTTACAACTCGATATTACAACTCCATACTGGAACAAAGATATGACTCTATATGAATGCTTCCGGCGGTGTACCGGGATGTGCAATGATCTAGCGTAGCAATGACATCAAAAAACGGACAAGCCATGAAAACATCATGCTAGCTATCTTACGATCATGCAAAGCAATATGACAATGAATTCTTAAGTCATGTATATGATGATGATGGAAGTTGCATGGCAATATATCTTGGAATGGCTATGGAAATGCCATGATAGGTAGGTATGGTGGATGTTTTGAGGAAGATATAATGAGGCTTATGTGTGATAGAGCGTATCGTATCACGGGGTTTAGATGCACCGGCAAAGTTTGCACCAACTCTCAAGGTGAGAAAGGGCAATGCACGGTACCGAAGAGGCTAGCTAGCAATGGTGGAAGGGTGAGAGTGCGTATAATCCATGGACTCACATTAGTCATAAAGAACTCATATACTTATTGCAAAAGTTTATTAGCCCTAGAAGTAAAGTACTATTGCGCATGCCCCTAGGGGGATAGATTGGTAGGAAAAGACCATCGCTCGTCCCGGACCGCCACTCATAAGGAAGACAATCAAAGAAGCACCCCATGCTTCAAATTTGTCACACAACGATTACCATACATGCATGCTACGGGACTTGCAAACCTCAACACAAGTGTATCTACAATCCACAACCACCCACTAGCATAACTCTAATATCACCATCTTTATATCGCAAAACTATTGCAAGGAATCAAACATATCATATTCAGCGATCTACAAGTTTATTTAGGATTTTATGACTAACCATGTGAATGACCAATTCATGTCATCTCTCTAAATAGATATAAGTGAAGCAAGAGAGTTTAATTCTTTCTACAAAAGATATGTCCATGCTCTAACAATTATAAGTGAAGCAAAAGAGCATTCTACAAATGGCGGTTGTCTATGTGAAGAGAAACAGGCAATCCAACTTCAAATGATAGAAGTGAAGCACATGAAGCATTCTATAAAGCCGTACTTAAAAGATTTAAGTGAGGTGCAATGAGCATTCTGTAAATCAACCAAGGACTATCTCATACCAGCATGGTGCATAAAAGAAAAATGAGAACTAAATGCAAAAGACGCTCCAAGACTTGCACATAATGCATAAATGAAATGAATTCGAAAACATACCGATACTTGTTGAAGAAAGAGGGGATGCCTCCCCAGCATCCTCAAGCTTAGACGCTTGAGTCTCCTTGAATATTTACTTGGGGTGCCTCGGGCATCCCCAAGCTTGAGCTGTTGCCTCTCTTCCTTCTTCTCACATTGAAACATCCTCGATTAGACACTACATCCACACAAAACTTCAACAGAAAACTCGGTAAGATCCGTTAGTATAATAAAGCAAATCACCACTCTAAGTACTGTTGCAAACCAATTCATATTTTCTTTTTCATTGTGTCTACTGTAATGTAACTTTTTCATGGCAAATCCACTGATATAAATTGATAGTTTCATCAAAACAAGCAAACTATGCATCAAAAACAGAATCTGTCTAAAACAGAACAGTCTGTAGCAATCTGAACATCCACCATACTTCTGCTACACCCAAAATTCTACCAACATTAGGAAAAATAAACAAGTTGTACATAAAGACAGTTCAAAAAGAATCAGAACCATTTGACGTTTCAGTTAAAAATGTAAAATCGCGCACTACAACCAAAGTTTCTGTCCTGCACCGTACAAACCAACAAGCATTGTAAACATCCTAAAGGCAAACCTTTGCACATTATTTTTATAATACAATGGAATTGTACAAGGGGATAATTATTTTTGTTGAAAAGTTTCTGTAATCAAGATTCACAAAGTTTCCGTGAGCATGAACAAAGTTCAAGGCTAGCTCCCACTTCAACAATGCTTGTCTTTCTCACTTTCACTTTCCTTTTTGAAAAGTTTTGGGTTCCCCTCTTTATTTTTGTTGTTTTTAAACTATATGAAAGCACTCAACAGAAATAAATGACTCTCTAAAACTTCCGGGTTGTCTCCCTGGCAGCGCTTTCTTTAAAGCCATTAAGATAGGCATTTAGTGCTCAAGTAATGAATCCACCCGGATCCCAAGGTATATCAAAGCCAATTTTAATTAACAATGATTTGTAATTTAGTATTGAGCATAAAGTAACATATATCATACAACAACGAAGTCTAACTCTCTTCCTATGAATCAGCATGTCATAAAAGAACAATTCATGCACACCAAGTAAAGGCCAATGCATAGTATAATCAGTTTCTTGCAATTCTATCATGTTGGAAACATAGAGAGGTGGAGACATAGTTCCTCTCTCATAATAATTGCAAGTAGGAGCAGAAAGCACATGCATATTATATTCATCAAAATCATCATGTGTAGTAGTAAAAGGCAACCCATCAATATAATCCTTAATAAGCACAAACTTCTCCGATATAGTGTAGTCGGGAGAATTCAAAAAGATAATAGGACTATCATGCGTGGGTGCAATAGCAAAAATTTCATGTTTAACATAAGGAACTATAGAAAGTTCATCTCCATCAGCATAATTCATATTGGCATCTTGGCCACAAGCAGAGCAAGCATCATCAAAAAGGGATATTTCAAGAGAATCAACGGGATCATAACAATCATCATAGCAATCATCATGGCAATCATCATAGCAACCATCCTTCGGTAAGCACGAAGGGGAATTAAATAATGTATGAGTTGGAGGGTTACTCTCATTAGAAGGTGTGCACGGGTAGCTAATCCGCTCCTCCTCCTTTTCTTCTTCGCTCTCCTCATCATCTTTTTCATCCAATGAGCTCACAGTTTCATCAATTTCTTCTTCCATACATTCCTTGAAAATATTAATCTCTTCTTGGACAGCGGACACTTTCTTAATAAATGCATTAATATAGTAATTGTATTTATAATTTTCATAGCAATATCTAAGTATAGCAAGATTTTCAGGCCTATAAACATCATCATCTAAAGCTTCATACTTTTCAAACAAAGCTTCAATTTCATAAGCAGCCTTAAAAGCAACAAATTCTTCTATTTGTTCCACATCATAGTAATCATATATACCATTAGCATAAGAAGCTAATGTTTCATTATCGTTAAATTCGCATGAAAAGGGAAGGTGTGGAGCCTCCATCCTAGAGCAACAAGTAACATCATATCTCAAGCATAGAGCCCAGGCATACCAACACAACATAATAAATTGATCCCATAATAGTTTCCCTTTTTGTGTCGAGCGATAATCCCTAAAGTATTCACGTTGATCCAACGTGTCTCCCATTATAAATATGAATGGGTTTTTCTCAGGATTATCAAAGTAGTATATAATATCTCTCGCATAATGAGAATCGAGGGTTTTAGGAGTTACCCCATCCTCATGAGTAGCAAGTACAGCTAATTTTTTTGGTATTTTGCATTCCATATCCATAACTAAAGATAGAAAACAACTTAGAACAGCAAATAAAAATTACTTAGTGATAAAGCAAACAAGCACACGCGAGAATATTCACCCCACGCTATTGCTCCCCGGCAACGGCGCCAGAAATGGGTCTTGATGACCTGCAAGTATACGGGATAGTTGTAGCCTCTTTCAATAAGTAAGAGTGTCGAACCCAACGAGGAGCTAAAGGTAGAACAAATACTCTCTCAAGCCTATCGGCCACTGATACGACTATACGCACGCTTGACGTTCGATTTACCTAGAAAAAGTATGAAACTAGAAGTACTTTGTAGGTGTTGTTGGATAGGTTTGCAAGAAAGTAAAGAACACGTAAATATAAACTAGGGGATGTTTAGATAAAGAAGCAATAAAGTAAATATAGCGAGTGTGGAAAAGTGGTGGTAGGAGTTGTGGAATTATCCCTAAGCAATTGACTACGTTACTAGACCAGTAATCTCTACTGCAATTCTATTTGAGGGAGAGGCATAAGCTAACATACTTTCTCTACTTGGATCATATGCACTTATGATTAGAACTCTAGAAAGCATCCGCAACTACTAAAGATTCATTAAGGTAAAACCCAACCATAGCATTAAAGCATCAAGTCCCCTTTTATCCCATACGCAAACAACCTGCTTACTCGGGTCTGTGCTTCTGTCACTCACGCCACCCACCATAAGCAAATCATGAACATATTGCAAACCCTACAGCGGGAATCCCTCACACTTGTGCGACACGGAGGGCACAATAGGACAGAAACAATAATAAAACATGCAACTCAAACCAATCATAGCAATTCATCAATCACCGATAGGATAACGAAAATCTACTCAGACATCATAGGATGGCAACACATCATTGGATAATAATATGAAGCATAAAGCACCATGTTCAAGTAGAGGGTACAGCGGGTTGCGGGAGAGTGGACCACTGGATATAGATGGGGGAAGGTGATGGAGATGTTGGTGAAGATGGCGAAGGTGTTGGTGAAGATCGCGGTGATGATGATGGCCCCCGGTGGCGTTCCGGCGCCACCAGAAGCAAGGGGGAGAGAGCCCCCCTTCTTCTTCTTCTTCCTTGACCTTCTCCCTAGATGGGAGAAGGGTTTCCCCTCTGGTCCTTGGCTCCCATGGCTTGGGAGGGGCGAGAGCCCGTCCGAGATTGGATCTATCTCTCTGTTTCCGCGTTCTTTGCGTTGGCAGATTCTACCCCTTCACCGTTTCCTTTATATCTGGAGATCCGTAACTCCGATTGGGGTAAATCTTTCGCTCAGATCTTCCTTGCAAAATTAGATTTCTTGCGCCAGAAGGAGAGCGTCAACCGCCTTACGGGTGGACCACGAGGGTCAGGGGGGCGCCTGGGGGGTCAGGGGCGCCCCCCTACCTCGTGACCACCCTAGACACCGTTTTGTGTTGATTTTACTTCTAGAAAATCATAAATATTACAAAAAAAATCTCCGTCCGTTTTTATCCCGTTTGGACTCCGTTTGATATTGGGTTTCTGCGAAACAAAAAACATGCAATAGACAGGAACTGGCACTGGGCACTGGATCAATATATTAGTCCCAAAAATAGTATAAAAAGTTGCCAAAAAGTATATGAAAGTGAATAATATTGGCATGGAACAATCAAAAATTATAGATACAACGGAGACGTATCAGGCACCGCCGGTCTGCCCACGCGCTGACGAGGAGTCGCCACCCCCCGAGGACGATCACTCTTTGAGCAGCGACAAGGACACCTGCGCGCCATTGGACAAGGTTGCGCCAGACCCTCCCAAATTTGGATTTGTTTTGGGGCCAGTACGATCTTTGTCTTTGAAAGTCGCTGCCGCCGGTTGAGAAAGCCAGGCAAGTGGCTTTCAAGAAGCAGATGGTGGAGGAGGATGCCAGGTACCAGGCGACCTGTGAAGCTTGTTATGCCGCCTGGAAAAAGGAGGTGGCGGTGCTTTGGGGGCGGGCGCGTCATCATGCGGAGGAAGTGTACGAAGACGGGTACTTCGCGAGGAAGGCCAGAGGCGCTAAGTGCCTCGTCGTTGTGTGAAGCTGGTCCGATAAGCTCCAGCATGCCACCGACGAGGAGCTCCAGTGGGCGCCCAACTAAATGGCAAGATCGTTCGCGTGTGTCCGCCTATAAGAGGCAGATCGGCACGTCAAGCTCTGCGAGGCGGAGGAGGCGGAGTACTGCCTATGCTCTGGGAAGACGTCATGCACCAGGGAGATGCTGGCGAGGGGCTGCTAGAATACTGGCCCAGGGAGGGATTATTAGTTCTAGTATTGTTCATTTTCAATTTTGTGCATTGTACCTAGTAGTTAAGTATCATCAGGTATATGTGATGATATTATATATATTCTGTGATGAACTAATGAACAATTAATATTATATATATTATGAATTCCATTTTCTATCTGTTTTGTATACTAATTTGAATCTATCTGTTATCGTCCACATATACAGAATGGAAAGCGTATAAACACACATTGAAACATAACATATAAGAGCGGAAAACAGAGTACACACATTGACACAGAGCAATAAATAGAGCAATAGTATGATTGTTGTGAATACATAGCTATCCATGTCGAAACGACTCAAAAAAATAAAATGTGTCCATGAGACCATGACTAGCAGCCCTTGCCTATGGTAGCTCTTGGCTTTGCCTGAACTCGTGCATGCGTTCGTCCAAGCGGTCGACACGCTCGCGGTACATCTGGAGCGCGACCTTGAGCTCCAAGTTGGCTATTTCATCGGAGATCACCACCTCGAGGATGCGAAGGCCATGTTCCTCTACTACGCCCAAGTGGAAACCTAGGCCAAGGAGGCAGTCAAGCCTACCGACCACTGTGTTGGCATCGAGCAGGCCGCGGACAAGGCAAACAGCGCTTGCCATGCGAACGGTGCGGCGGGCGTAAGGTGGAAGTACAGCGCGGACGGCCTCTGGTGCAAGTACGGCGCAGAGGGCCTGTGCCCACAACTGGCGAGGAATGGGGGTACTGACAGGACGTGTACCAGCTGCGACGCCCTGTCAACAGCTGGCAAGCGCCGATGGATCCGCTCTTGCTATGCGGTGCGCCGCTCCTCTCGCTCTGCGGCGCTCCAACACTCTTGCCGTGTGTTGAGCTGCAGCCTATTAGCACGGACACGTCTACCTTGCTCTGCAGCGCGCCATCGATCATGTTGTATGGCGAGCTGCAGCCTCTCGGCGCTGACATGCCTATCTTGATGCACGGAGCTGAAGCACCATGCGCCAAAGATCTGCTCAACCCTGGCAATCACGCGCATCACGGTGTTGTCCATCGCATTACCGGGGAGCGCCGCGGCCTCGACGGGTCGTGGCGCCTTCTGGTTTTCCTCATCAACGAGGTTGATGGCAGAGGCGGCGCTTTGGTGCGTTTGCATGCTTGGAAAAGGTGGATGTGCTACAGGTTGCGCTTGTTGCCTCTATGCGTCGCGCCCTGCCAAGGTTTATGTGCAATATCGCTGGGTGGCGGGGAACAGGTGAGGAAATGGCGGGAAATGGTGGCGTGTTCATAGAACACCATCAATTGATGGAAACTTACAATATAAAGGAGCATCGAGGTAGCACAAGAAGTAGATGATGATGAGATGAACATGGACCACACTAGGGAACCCATCGGTGATGAATTCATCAATCGCAAACGGTTGTACACTAGTAAGTGTTTCCCACAACACACACGGTTTATTCCATCACAAACAGTTCGGACGGATCAACTATATGCCACGTATACACATTGTCAAAAAGTAATGCGGTAGACCTTCTTTAACATATGTTAAAAAATAAAATAAAAATGAAAAATAAGGATCTCGAGGTTAAATTAGCTAAGGGAATGGGTCATTTCGGTCATTTGACCAATATGACCCATCCTATCAGTTAATTTAACATCAACACAACTTCCCATCTAGTCACCCATCTGATGGCTGCTCCAGCCTGAGCACACTAAACTTGAGAGTTCTCTTAGATGAGCTACTGGTGGAACAACTAGTCCTTGCTGATATGGGATGCCTCTTCGCATCCTTACAGCGTATCCGGATGACCGCCCGTCCCCCAATGGACAATACGTGTTGTGTAGACAGAGCATATCACATACATCTTATTAGAAGAAATCGTCTATGTTATTATCGGCTTCGCACACATTTCTAATTACATACCTGTTTGCTGCATATCACACACATCTTGTTATATTAAACAGTTTCTGTTCTCTTGTCTCAACACAAACAGTTCATCCGAGTGAACCGCATGCTGAATATCGCACACACACCTTGATCTGGCTGACCGTTTCTTTTGTGTTGCCTAATCACAAATAGTTCATCTGAGTGAACCGTATGTTGTGTATCGCACACGCCTTCATCTGGCTGCCCGTTTCTTTTGTTCCTCCTCATCAGAAACAGTTAATTGAATTGATCCGTATGCCCTGCATCGCACACACAACTAAAATCTGAATCGTGTTTGATGCATCCGTCACCACAAACGTTTTGCACATTTTAGATGATTCTCTGACACCACCGTTTGCGATTATTGCATCGCACATAGTTTTCTCGAAGGGTCTCTGATAGTAGTGTCGGCGATAGCAGCATCCTGCAGTAGTGAGTAACTAACAGGCCTCTTGATGCAAACCCGGCCAGACCACAGGAGAGGTGAGGATTACAACATCGATATTCTCGAGGGTGGCTGGTGAGCAAACGAAGACGGCGAGGCGCGGGCAGCCGCGTGTTGGGAATGGCAGTGGAGGTAGGCTTGACGCCGAAGAGCGGGCACACGGCCGGGGTGAGCACGTCGGCGCCGGAGAGGGTTCTGCTATGGATCTGGGGGAGGGGGCTGGCGATGGAGATTGGGTGGACTAATTCAGTGAAACGCAGGCGAGCCATGGGGGGATATTGGCGGCCTAGGTGAAAAGGGTGGGAAATATCCCCGGTCGCTGCGCGGAAAGGCCTATGCAAACGGTTGCCTCTAAGCGCTCGTGTGCACAAAGAGAAAATTTTCATTAGATTTGAAGACGTACTAATTTTGAAATGAAGACGTGACTTCATTGTTTCGCCTCTAAATTTTTCCCATGTTAAGTAATCACCATTATACCACGGGTTTGATTTGCTGGCGCATTTCAGGTCTCGTGTGCTACATGTAAGACATTTTTGGCATTTACCGTGCATTTTGGCATATAAATCAATTCCTAGGCGGACTGCATTTCCTATCGAAAGGGATGAGGATTGTCGTTGATCTGGGAGCATCTAACGGTGCAGACGTACGAGCCGTGGGGTTTGGGTTCTGCCAATCAGAACGCATGACTTAGATCGCGCGCGCGGCAAGGGGGGCATCGGCCATAGTTTGGTAGGCACACGACTTTCGTGAGTGAACCGTGTGCTATTTGAAAACATTTACATTAACTAACAGCATACCAGGATGGTGAAGGAGTCGAAGTACGAGGAGGAACCGCATAAAAAAATCACAGCCGGAACTGCATCTGCTGTCGAAAGGGATTAGGATCGCCGTTCGATCTGGGAGCATCCAACGGTGTAGACGTACGATCCGTGGGGTTTGGGTTCTAGCCAATCAGAACGCACGACACAGATTGTGCGCGTGGCTGGGGGCATCGGCCACGGTTTAGTAGACACACGGCTTTCGTGAGTGAACCATGTGCTATTTGAAAACATTTACATTAACTAACAACATATTTTTGTTTGAATGAAAACATGAGTTCATCGTTTCGCCTCCAATTTTTTTTCCCACGGTAAGAAATCACGATTGTACCCTATGTTTCGATTTTCTGGTACATTTTACCAAGCGGTAGGCCTCACTAGCAATCTCAAACTTTGAGTATGCAAAAATAAAAGAGATCTCATTTAATTTCTATATATATATATAGTCGCAAATACACGTGTGTGTTAGAGCAAGATCATTTGGGTGTCGCTTTGCGAGTTTTCATTCATTGCGCGAGAAACGGGAAAAAACTTCAAACAGTTCGGCCGCAGCGTGCGATCAGAGGCATAGGCCTTGTTGGTATTTTAATTTCAGGAAATGCATATAGAGTCCCGAAAATAACGAAATTCATTGTGCCACTGTGGCGTGCCCTCATGACCGCATGGAAAAAAAATTGGTAAAGTTTGGCACAAGTTTTGGTGCTCGCACCTTCCATACCGGAGAATCTCGCAAGAAGGATCATAGTTTCCAAAAGGAGACGCGACACTTCGACTACAAATCGTCAGTTACTCTACATCGTTCCGCCTCGAAAAAAATCATGGTAAACAATCGCGGATATACCCTTGGTTTCATTTTCCGGCCCATTTAGGTCGTCTGCTGTGTTTATGTCATTCTTTGCACTTACCTTGCATTTTAGTGCATATAAAGTCAAAAACCCTACTACGACTACATGTGGGTGTTTTAGTTAGGCTATACTTAACTAGGCTACTCATAGTGGAGAGTATCATATACTATATCATGCATACTTCCTATATATATGATCTATACTACCTATAATGTATGATACTACCTTCAATTATAGCGCATATTATAATACATATAGTATATATAGTATCATAGATCATATTTATTGCCATGCATGACACAAATTAGCATCGCATTTAAGATGATACAATGTCTACCTATATGTTACTCTAATGGTCTAACCCTCACTATATTTAATTCTTTGCCACATCAGCATACTTGCTATTTCTCCGAGTGCATGGTATCGTCGGCTAAGATATATACCACCACTATGGCCAGCCTTTGTATAGTAGGGAAGTATCATATATACTATAGTATCATGCATATGATACTAGTGTATGATACTACGTATGTACCTTCAGATAGTGCATATATATAGTATCATAGAGCTAGTATATATATATACCATAGATGACCATATTTATGGCCACACTACTAGGAAAAGGCCTACTAGTGACGCACCAGTTTTGCCTACTAATGGCGCACTACTAGTGTGCCACTAGTACCACGCCACTAGTATTAAGTACTAATGGCGCACCACTGGTGCACCATTAGTATAGCCCACGGTGTGCCATTAGTATACCAGATACTAATGGCGCACCACATAGAAGTGTGCCAGTCTAACCCTCACTATGTTTAAGTCATTCTTTGCACTTACCTTGCATTTTAGTGCATATAAAGTCAAAAACCCCACTACGACTACATGTGGGTGTTTTAGTTAGGCTATACTTAACTAGGCTACTCATAGTGGAGAGTATCATATACTATATCATGCATACTTGCTATATATATGATCTATACTACCTATAGTGTATGATACTACCTTCAATTATAGCGCATATTATAATACATAGAGTATATAGAGTATCATAGATCATATTTATTGACATGCATGACACAAATTAGCATCGCATTTAAGATGATACAATGTCTACCTATATGTTACTCTAACGGTCTAACCCTCACTATATTTAATTCTTTGCCACATCAGCATACTTGCTATTTCTTCGAGTGCATGGTATCGTCGGCTAAGATATATACCACCACTATGGCCAGCCTTTGTATAGTAGGGAAGTATCATATATACTATAGTATCATGCATATGATACTAGTGTATGATACTACGTATGTACCTTCAGATAGTGCATATATATATTATCATAGAGCTAGTATATATATATATACCATAGATGACCATATTTATGGCCACACTACTAGGAAAAGGCCTACTAGTGGCGCACCAGTTTTGCCTACTAATGGCGCACTACTGGTGTGCCACTAGTATTAAATACTAATGGCGCACCACTGGTGCGCCATTAGTATAGCCCACGGTGTGCCATTAGTATACCAGATACTAATGGCGCACCACATAGAAGTGTGCCATTAGTAACAAAAAAATTTCAAAAAAATATAAAAAAAATTTCAGAATTTTTTTTCCGTTTTTTTCTTAATCTCGAGTCACTATGGCTTAATCTCGGGTCAAAAAGAATTTCAGAATTTTTTTTCGTTTTTTTCTTAATCTCGAGTTACTATGGCTTAATCTGGGGTCAATATGCTTAATCTCAAGTCAAATCACACTAAGTGGTCAAACTTCCCAGAAAGTCACCCATCCTCACACTACTCCAGCCCGAGCACGCTTAACTTCGCAGTTCTATCCAACCCCAACACCACCTCACTAAACAGGCACTTCTTGATATATCTATCATATCAATCCTATTATACCTTGTTGATGTCTAGGACTTTGTCCATGTTCATGACTATGATGAAATTTTGGAAAATATTTCAAACTTCCCGGTCATATTACGTATCATTTTTTGAAAAAAAATTCCAAACAAAAAATCAAAACCAATTTTTTTTCTGTTACTAGTGGCACCCCTAGCAAATGGTGCGCCACTAGTAAGTTTGAATTTTTTTGCCTCTAGATCTTGAAAGCCCCGTAACTTTTTTTCTGTTAGGTTTTTGAGGATTTTGAAAATGTTTAACGGGGTTCCAGAGAGATTTTGCAAATAAAGTTGAAAATCATATTTGTAAATTTTCCCAACAACTAGACCACATATCACATGGGAAACTTATTTTCTTTTATTTTTTTGACATTTCCATCATTTTCTTTTATTTTTTTATAACTGAAAAGGCAGTCCAGGGGGGTGTGCATTTGGTGGATTTTTTGGGCGAAGTTAGTAATAGCGCACCGTGGGAGTGGTGCGCCATTACTAGTTCAATTAGTAATGCTGCACCACTCCCACGGTGCGCCATTACTAGTTTAGAAAAAAAATTGAAAAATATTACTAGTGGCGCACCGTGGATGTGGTGCGCCATTACTAGTTTTAACTAGTAATGGCGCACTATCCCCTGGTGCGCCATTACTAGTTTTGAAAAAATAAATAATAAATAATAAAAAAATTGAACAAAAATTACTAGTGGCGCACCGTGGATGTGGTGCACCATTACTAGTTTAACTAGTAATGACGCACTATCCCCTGGTGCGCCATTACTAGTTTTGAAAAAAAATTGTTTAGTATTTGGACACTAATGGCGCACCAACACATGATGCACCATTAGTATATAGTAGTGCCATGTCTGGTGCGCCATTAGTGTTCATATCATCTATAGCCCTTTTCCTAGTAGTGTCGTGTGCATGACACAAAGTAGTATAGCATTTATGTTATATATGTTACAGTATCTATGTTATTGCTTCTTTGCCACACATCATCATATTTGCTATTCTCAATTGCATGATACCGGCTTTGATACCCCCACTATGGTCACCCTAAGGTTGGTCGTAATGGGAGTATCAAGCGGTATCATATGCATGTCAAACTAGACTTTTTGGATGACGCGGCACGCAGTTAAATGAGGAAAGAGAGGGTGTGGGCCGGGTATCATATCATGATATAATGTATCACATATTAAATGTTGTACTACTTTGTGTCGTTCATGGCAATTAATAAGGAAACCTAAGATACTAAGACTAGCCATAATGGGTAGTAACATAGAGTAGTAACATGCCCATGTTACTACTCTATGTTACTACCTCTATAGTGGGGAGTAACATATGTGTGGTAACATGCAACACTTCATTTATTAAGCTATACACTCATCTTGCTTTGATATGTGTGATGTTACTCATATTATTAGTAACTAGCTATGTTACCACATGGCTCTCTATCTTCATTTATTGCTTTCCACATCGTCTATTTTATCTACATATGTGTGATGTTACTACCTAAGTTACTCCCACTGTGGGTAGTCTAACTACTTATGATACTATGCGCGCATTACAGACGTAGCTAGCTAGTATCGATCATATACTAGTATCATGCATGACACATAGTAGCATAGCATTTATTATGACGTGGTTTCATGATATGATACTTAACCCTCTCTTTCTTCATTTAATTCTATGACAGCTCATCAAAATTGCCTAGTTGGCATGATACTATCTATGATATCCCATTACGACCAGCCTAGCAAAGAAGGTGTACATATCATTTGTGTGTCACTTTGTGAGTTTTCATCTGTTTGTTCGAGAAGCGGGGAAAAGTTTCAAACATTTCGGCCACGAGATGTGGCCACTGGCGTAGTCCTAGTTTGTATTTTAATTACAGGAAATTTAGATGGAGACCGGACATCATCAAAATCGATGTGTGCCTGTGGCGTGAGTTTTGACACAAGTTTGTAAAGTTTGTTTAAGTTTGGCACAAGTTTTGACGATCGCTCCATCTAAACCGGAACATCTCACATAAAGGATCATGGTTTCCCAAAGGAGACATGTCAATTCAAACTCCTATGGCCGGTGACTTCATCGTTTGGCCTCATAAATATTTCCACGATACGCAATCACCATTATACCGCGGGTTTTATTTTCTGGCGTATTTTGGGTATCGTTAGCTATATTTAAGACATTTTTTTGAGTTTAACGTGCATTTTGTGCATAAAAATAAAATTACAACCGGAACTGCATGTGTTGTCGAAAGGGATGAGGATCGCTGTTCGATTTGGGAGCATCCGACGGTGCAGACTTATGATCCGTGGGGCTTGGATTCTGGCCAATCAGAATGCACGACTCAGATCATAGGCGGAGTTTTGTCGGCACACGGCTTTCATCAACGGGCCGTGTGCTATTCGCAAACCAGATTACATACATATTTTTATTCACACATACTGTACTGAGATTAATTGAGTGTGCTACCTCTATGATATAATAATAATAATAACAAAAAACAGTTCATATTCATTGCCTGAGCTGACATCATATCAAGGTCAACATATTAACGGTTCTTACATCAATAGAAAACCTGGCATAACTCACAAATTCAGTACACGCGACAGTTCTAAATTGAACGAATTAAGTTGCTCGGTAGGCATAAAGACTAGTCTTACGGCTTAATTCCCATGTACATGGGGGAACTGGGATCATTAAGTTGACCCCAAATGAACTTAGGTTTTCTAATGATTTTACGCTTCTTTGTTACAGGGTTGCGTGATCCCTTGGCTGGCAACTCATCAAATTCATCGTACTCGTCCTCATCGGCAACATCGTCGACACCCAGTACCCTCTTCCCATGCATCACTACATGGTAGTTCTTATGCAAAGGGTCTTCTGTAAAGAAAATTTGTGTAGCATCACTGGCAAGAATGAACGGGTCCACGTGATATGCCATCATTGTCCTGTTAACACAGGTCTTCCTGTAATCATCAACCTTTACTTGACCAAGAGGGATCCATGAGCACCTGAATAATGCCACCTTAACTTTCACATAGTCAAACTCCCATCTCTTTGATGGTTCCATAGTATACCCTTTTATCAGCTTCATCTACAGTCATGCATTCTATTCGAACAGATCTGTTCTAATATGAGGTCTTCTCATCACGTTCATCAGTGTAGAACGTGTATCCATTTATGTCATATGCTTGGTGTGTCAACACAGTAGGTGATGGCTTTTGTGCCAACCACGTAGCAATGTCATTGATGGATCCTTGTGCCAAACGCTTCTTCAGCCATTCGGCGTAGTTCTTAGTGTGCTCCTTCATATACACATCTGATGAAGGCACCATTGGTAAGAAGCTTTGGTGTATCTCCGCCAAGTGTTCTTCGGCATAAGCGCTGAGAACTGGGTTGTTAAGAAGTACCGTCAAATGGGCTTTCTCTGCCAATTCTCCGGGTGCAGCCATTTGCGTGCCAGCAAGGACCGACTTACCTTTCAGCCTTCCCTCGTGGTGAGAGAGGGGGAAATCTATAGGTCGTTGTTTCATGTATTCGGTGCAAAACTCAACCATATCATCTACGGTATAACCTTGTAGGATGCTTGCCTCTGGATGGTTTCGGTTCCGACAAAAGCGCTTTAGTATTCCCATGAACCACTCAAAGGGATACATGTTGCGAAGAACCACAGGACCGCAATACTTTATCTCGTCGACAAGGTGCACAGTGAGATGGACCATGACATCAAAGAATGACGGTGGGAAAACATCTCTAGGTTTCACAATATTCTTGCAATATCATCTTGCATATGATCTAGCTCTTCAGGATCTACAATTTTCTGACATAGTTGTTGGAAGAAATCACAGAGCTCAGTGAGTGTGTTCCTTATATCTTTGTCCAATAGATTCCTGATGGCCACCGGGAGCATTTGTGTCAACATTACGTGGCAATCATGTGACTTCATGTGTCCCAACTTCATTTTACCCGAGCTCACATCCATGAGACTTCTGATGTTTGCGGAGTAGGAAGAGGGTATCTTAACTCACAACAAATAGGTGAAGAACTGTGTTGCTTCTTTTGTACTGAAATTGTAACTCTGGCGAGCTTTGATGAATTTGTCATCATCTTCTGCTTCACTCTTGCCTTTCGACTGATCAGCAAGCATATCCAACCGTGAATCCATACCATCCTTTCTTTTAACTTTAATCTTGAGCAGAGTACCAAGGATGCTTTCACATACGTTCTTCTCTATGTGCATGACATCGATGCAGTGACGTACACGTAGAATCTCACAGTAAGGTAATTTCCAGAACACCGATTTCTTCTTAAACACTTGACCCTTGGGTGTTTTTTTCACCGTCGAAGCATGATTCTTGCCAAGCACAACATTAATTTGTTCAGCCATGTTGTGGACCATCTCCCCATCATAGGGTCTTGGGCCCACTTCTACCTCTGTCGTACCATCAAATTCAGCTTTCATCTTTCGATATGGGTGATTTTTCCGTAAGAACCTATGATGACGCAAATACACGGTTTTGCACAAGTTCAGAAGTCTTCTGCTAGCTGTCCTATCCATGCATGTGACACACCCTCCATCTCCCTTTGTTTTCTTCCCTGATGTGTTGCCTAATGCCGGCATATCTTGAATGGTGTGCAGCTACATCGCATGTAGATCGAAAATCTCTTTTTGTAAGCATCATAAAAAATTACAGCAGGTGCATCTATCCACATTGTCAGCAGTTCTTCTACTAGTAGCTGAAACTAAATGTTGATGTCATTTCCAGGTTCCTTTGGGCCTTGGATAATCATTGACATCATAATGTATTTTTTTCTTCATACACAACCAAGGAGCTAGGTTATATATGCATAGAAGCACTGGCCATGTGTTGTGATTGGTGCTCATATCGCCAAAAGGATTCATCCCCTCGGTACACTCCCCGAGCCTTTTACTTCTAGGATCCTTGGCAAAGTCTTCAAACTTGTTGTCGATTAATTCCCACTAAGCCCCATCTTTCGGGTGCCTCATATACTTATCTACAATTCGCTCATCATGATGTCACCGCAACCTCTTTGCCTCTCTAGGGTTTGCAAACAATCGCCTCAACCTTGGAATTAAAGGCAAGTACCAAACAACCTTGAACGGGATTCTTGTCTTGATCTCGTCATCCAATTTGTACTTGTCCTTTGCTCTCCTGCGCTTGTATCGTGCATGCTTTCATTGGGGACATGCACGCAAATATTTGTACTCACCACGATACAATATACAATCATTCACACAAGCGTGTATCTTTTGTACTTCAAGTTCCAATGGGCAAACAATTTTCTTCGCTTCATTCGTGCTTCTGGGGAGCACATTATCTTCCGGAAGAATTTCTTTGAAAAGACCTAACATCTCTGTGAAGCCCTTGTTTGATAGACCGTTTGCTGCTTCAAAGCTGAGAAGCGCAAGGGTGGCACTGAACCTGGAATATTTCTTTTTGCAACCTGGATACAATTCTTTCTTGGAGTCTGCATCAATGGTTGGTAGATCCTTGTACCCAATCATATCCTTTTCCGGGCCCTCAAAATCTGCAATCATAGCAGCAAAATCTGGCATATCAAGATCGTCGTCATCTGCGTCAACGTCTTGGTTTTCCAGTGGGTGTTTCGGCTTTCCGGTGTTCCATTGGTAGCTTGACGCCTCTGCCCCGATGTTAGATTCACAACCCATGTGACAATGATCGGAGTTTGGCATCTCGTAGACCTAGGTATCTTCATCCATGACCTCGTCTTCGCTGTGTCTGGTCCAACGTGTATATCCATCCATGAATCCCCGAGAGACCAAGTGCCACTGGACATCTGCAACTACACGTGACTCTGTATTGGCACAATCAACACATGGACACAGGATGTAATCCACATCACCAATTCTCCTCTTTGTACTTTTAGCCAGATTCATGAACTCTGTCACGCCACTGATAAAATCTGCGGTTTTCCGATCTTTCATCCATTCAGATCATTCCATCTGCACCACACGAATGGTAATTAAAAACAAAACAACAACATTAATACACGGATTAACTACTACCCAATGATGCGTACATAAATCACAAGGCTTTATTTTCATAATTACTGAGGGCACTCCATATTGTTATCCAGACGTGCAATGAAAAAAATTAATGGCCAGTCAATTTACATGCAGAGTACTAGTACAACACTACCCTTAGGAATTGGAGACCTTAATTAAGCCACTCACGAAAAGAATACCATAATTAAGTAGCCGCATGGCGACCTCCACCCAGCAAATAGAGAAGCGTGATATGGCGGCACACCGAGACAGCAGGGTCGAGGAGCAAAGCTTAGTGCGGCTGTCGCCTGAAGTTTGACCTCCACTATGTCGGATGTGCTCAAATCACGCCGCTGCCGACCTCGGTGGTTGAGCTCCTCCATTTTCCCGCTGCAGACCGAGGATTGACATCCTATGACGCTGCCACCGCCCACGGACCAAGGATTGACCTCTTCTCCGGTAGCCCTTGCCTAGGCCGCCGCTGCCATCTCTAGATGCATACCAGCTATTTTTTTATGGATATCCGCAGAGCGGCTATTTACACAGTATCACTGTAACTCAATTATATGTACAGGGTAGTATATCACATATGGTTATGTAACGGCAACCGTGTCTCACCTATGTTGTCTTCTCACATGGTTTGGTGCGCAAATCGTGTGTGACGTTGTAATAACTGACACAAACGACATGTATAAATAGTGTGCCGTATACGCCAACGTATAGTGCCATAAGTAGTTCCCGACCGTCAGCTTATCCCCATAGTTTCCCCATTTCCCCCAAATCCCTACATAGCCTCCAAATTCCCTCGCGTGGAATTGACATTGGGGGAATACGGGCGAGTGGTGTTGATGGTTTCGGTGCGGCTGCTCCTGCTCGTATCGCCGCCACGATGGCGGTCGCCGTCAAGCACTTGCCTAAGGTCATTAGAAGGCTGGTGTACAACCGATCCGAATCGTCCTGTCAAGTTCCAATCTGTCCTGATCTTTTTTAGCATGACCAAAGTAGCTCCTTGCTGAATCTTTCATGAATTGACCCCCCCCCCCGGGAAAGAGATCTGCCGCCGGATACGGAGCCTGACTCCAGACTCCCGCAACACGAGTTCGACTCCGAGTTTTGCGCCACCAAGAAGTACCAAAAGCTGAGCTGTGTGCACAGGCACACTCCTGCTCGACGTGTATGCACGGAGGAATTCAACATTGGCAGGCGGTTTCTCAGTTGCCCCTTAGAGGTTAGTGCTAAGTTCATCATTTTACTTGAGTTAATGCCACAGCTCATCCTGAATACTATTTAACATTGACAGGGATATGAGGCTTGTGCCTTTGTTAACTGGCTGGATGAAGAATGGCATGGCAGCGCTCGGAGTGTTATCACCAAGCTCGAAGAAGATAACGTTAAGCTGAAGAAGAAACTGGCTGATCTGGAATGTACAATCAGTACAATGAAGCAAGAAATAATCAATCACAGGCAACAGATGATAGCAAGAGACAAGAAGGAACTAGCATGTGTAGTTGTGGTTGTCGCATTAGCCATGTTCTATGCACTGTTTGCAATGATGATTAGGGGTTTTGTTTGACAGTAATGTGAAAGCATATCTAGATGTACTCTAAGTAATGCACATCTAGGTCCTATGCCATTGATGTTACGCGAAGATTCGTGCAGATATTTTTCTATGTCTTTTTTCTTTTCCTTTCTAGTTTGATTATTACTGGCTTTTAAATAACAAGAGCTCAATGTATTGCTTGCTAACTGTCCTACTCCGTTCGTACCGTTACCGGTGCATAATCCCAAAACTCGTTCCTTGTTTTTGTCCTGAAAAAGGAAAGTGGCCAAATAGCCAATAGGAGTCATGCGCATCCCCGGGAATTTGGAGCGACTGGGTACAAATAATTGCGGTTAGATAATACGTCAACCCCCGCTTCAATTGGCAGTTCCTCTTCACTGCATACCCCGCTTAAGTGTCCACCATCTTCATCGTCCCCGGCAGGCCGCGCTACAAACTGGCACAGACTCTACAGCCATGTCCAGCGACAACGAGGACGACAGTTCGGCCAGCATCGGAATTATCCCGCTTGTCTTCCATGAGTCCGGCGTCGATCGCAGACCTTGAATATATCTGGTTCATGGAAGGGACGCCACCTCTGAAATCGTCAGATGACAACCAGACGGATGAGGAGCCATCGGAGGATGAAGAAGAGGACGACAATATTGATGAGGAGGAATGGTCAAACGAGGAGGAGGAGGACGACGACAGCAACGACGATGACGACGACGGCGGCGATGAAAAGCCAATGGTCAGCGGCAAGAAGCGTCCTCGCCGAGACGATGTCGCGGGGCCATCCAACAACAACAACAACAACAACAACAACAACAACAACAACAACAACAACAACAACAACAACAACAACAACAACAACAACAACAACAACAAGAAGGACTAAATTAAGTAGACTGTATATATCTCTGTTTATCCTGTCAGTGTCATTGCAGACGGTTAGTAATATGTATTCAATGGAGATCTTCTACATTATTGCCCACAGATTGGTTTGTTGAACTGTGTGCCGTGACGAACACACAATTCACAATAAAATACCCTATGGGCTATCTATAATGATCGCACACAATTCTGATTACCGACATGTTTGTCGGGTATCACACACATCTTGTTATGCTGAATCGTTTGTGTTCACCTCAATCATCGCAAACGGTTCATCAGAGCGAACTGTATGTCGTATATCGCACACACCTTGATCTGGCTGCCCGTTTTTGTTGTTCTGTCTCATCGCAAATAGTTCGTCCAGACCAACCATATACTCCTCATCGCACACGCAACTGAAATCTGAACCGTGTTTGATGAATCCATCATCGCAAACGTTTTGCACATTTTTGACGGTTTTCTTACACCACTGTTTGCGATTATTGCATTGCACACAGTTTCTCGAAGGGTCTCTAATGGTAGTGTCATGTTAGCAGCATCCTGCAGTAGTGTGCGTTCAGGTTGATGCAGCGGCCGAGGTTGAGGTAGGTCGCGAGGTCGACAGCAGCGGAGCTCGGGCACGTGCGGTGTTGCAGAAAAGAGGACGAAGACGAGGAGGAAAGGGGGGAATGAAAACAGGGGCCCCCTGTCCCTATTTATAAGGCAATGGATGGATGGCATGGGCGGGAATCAAGGAGGCTGAAAAAATGATTATATGACAACACAGATGCCTCGATTTTCGGGAGGTTCATTAAAAGTGAAGATATGCTGAGATGTTTTGGGACTCATGCGATATTAATGCGAGATGACGTCATGTCGGGTTAGCGCAATTCTATGAGCTGACGTCATGGACCGACGATGAAGGATTTTTTTGAAGTCAAGTGTTGAAAATTGATATGAACAAGTTCACATCAACCTGGGGCCTAATGTCGGGGATATAGCTATTGTGTATGACCCGACCAGGAGGGGTCGGGTCATACCACTGGTGATTCATAGTGAGAAGGCCCAAGAAGATGTTGAAGATGGCGGTTCATGAAGCAAGCTTATTGAAGGCCCAAGACCCGGAGGAGACTTGAGGCCCACGGGCATAAATCTCCATATGTTTAACTTGTATGTTAAGGAAAGTTTAGTTCTGACACCGAGCTGGACATGTTGTGTATGAGCCGGCTGGGACTCTGTAAGCCGCCGCGCATCAGCCTGTGTATATAAAGGGGTGACCCAGCGGCGGGTTAGGGTAAGAAAGAACAAGTCGAGAACTAGGTCAAGCGTATTCGCTCCCTGGTAATCAAAACCCAAGCAATACAACCTAAAGCAGGAGTAGGCCTTTAGCTTGTTGCAAGGGGCCGAACCTGGGTAAAACTCTCTGTGTCCTTTGTCCCGTTTTAACCCCTTCAAGCTAACTATGTTGCGATGGCTTCACACCTAAGTCCTCTTGTTAGGGCATCTGCCGTGACAATTCTACAACAGGGGTTGTGTGGGATAAGTTCGGTGTCGACGAGTCTGGAGGTGAAGGACTCAAATCCGCTGCCCGCCATGCCTGAGTAGGCCGGAGATCATAGGACGGGTGCTTGGGTGGCGGATGCGTGTGGAGTGAAATGGTCAGGGTTTGGTCCGACAAGTGAATGAAGAGGGGGGGAGGGGATATATGTGGGTTCGGGTTGGGCCAGCGTAGGCCAGTTCTGACGTGTCGGACACGCCCGCCGGGTGCGCCCGAGCGCCCCATATCCTCTCATATTTGGGCCGGATATGAGCGGTGCTGGTCTGCCCAGATGTTTGAGCCTCGTTTGAGACATCCATCTGGGTCGAATGTAACTGGTCAGTGACCGGTGTCAGGACCCCGACTCAATGCCACACTGATCTAGCATGTAACACCTCATTTCACTTTGCGGCCTCACGCACGGTATTCCCACGGGTGTTGCCTTACCAGGCCCGGGACCGTTTGCGCCTTTTGGCACACGTATATGATAGTGTCGCTAGCATCCATATGACAAGGCGACCGGGCTAACATGGCTAGTCGTGAATCCAAAGTGGCACTAACTTACAGGGACAGACATACATGACCCCAACAACGAACGTGTCGGTCATCAGCGAGTGAATCCAGGCTGTAGCAACTGGGCTAGCAGGACTCCGGTAAACTGGGCTGTAGCAGGCAAACAGGACTCCGGTAGACACCGCACATTTCCCCAAAGGGACAGACACAGGAACGAAGAAGGACACATGCCGGCCAGCCTAAGTGTTCCGGAGCAGTAGCAAGCTACCAAGGCTCAGTGGAAGCACTAGGAGACATTTCCCGGTAAGAGAGGCTACCAAGGATAAACAACTAGATAGTCAGATCCCACACATACCAAGCATTTCAATAACATACACACAATATGCTTGATATGTGCAAATACAACATGGCATCACAACATGACTCTACAACTCAAGTATTTTATTCAATAGGCTCCGAGGAGCGAGATATTACAAACATGGGTCTCACGACCCAACATTCAGAGCATACAAGTCAAAGCACATGCGGAAGCTTAACATGTCTGAGTACAGACAACTACAAATGAAAAAGGCTGAGAAGCCTGACTAACTACCAGATTCCGCCGAGGGCTCAAGATCGTGGCTAAGGTAACAAGCTAAACGTCGAAGTCCACACGGAACTACTAGCGAGACTAAAGTCTCTCTGCAAAACATAAAATAGGCAAATGTGAGTACAAATGTACCCAGCAAGACTTACATTAGAACTATCTACATATGCATCATTATCAACAAATTGGGATGGTGGGGTTTAACTGTAGCAAGCCAGCTTTGACTTGGTGGCTATCCTGAACTACGACTACAAGTAACTCTTTTGAGGTGGCGCACACGAGTCCACATATTCACCATATCAATACACCACTATGGATCTACTCCCGTCTCCCTACGAGAACGCCATCCATAGCACTCACGCTTATCTTGCGTATTTTAGAGTATCCACTTTCACTTGTCTATGAACTGTTATAGGCAACCCAGAAGTCCTTTATTGTGGACGCGGCTATTCTAATAGATCATATTAAGCCTGCAGGGGTGTACTTCTTCATACATGTTTCCACCACTTAGCGTCTGCACACGACATGTGCTCGACATGTGCCTGAGATTCAGATCTGGTTGGTGTCAGAATATTCCAGACTCATCAAGTCTAGAAGGAAGAATGAAAGTTTGCAACACAAATCGACGAGATGACGTTGTGAGATTCTCGGGAAATGAACTACGATAGCAAGCTCCAAAACATGAGCTGGTTCTGCTACAACATGTGAACACGTTGTCCGAGACAAGCATGACCACACAGTAGTCTTATAATAAAACACTATCGAGTTCAGCAGGGGAACCATCATCGAGGATATCGAAGTCCTTGCATAAGTCTTGCTCTTAAGAAGGAACTTCTCCTTGAACAAATCAATCAGTGGCTTGGTGTACTAGGAGATACATGTGGAATGGAGGTAGCGAGCCTGTCAAACCATAGCATACTTCGCACATGCATGACTGACTTGGGATGGTTCCAGAGAAAACAAAAACAATATGTCTCAAATTCACGGTGGTAACTTGCACCTGATGCACGTGAACTTGGAGAAAGTCACTTCTTACACCAAACATGTATTCCATGAACGGGACATGAAGATAATGCTTACAGAAGTTTCCAACACTAGCTTCATGTTCAACATGAATCATGGAGGAGACAAGATGTTGCTGATGGGCTCAATAGCAACTCATCGGAATTTCCATATCACTGGACTTCCACCATCATGTGAACACAGTAATAGCATTGGTCAGACCAAAAGATGTAATTGTGTATGCTCGAGGGATCAACCACGAGTAAGACAACATTAGAAACATCGTTGGTTCTGATTTGACATTGACGATAGCTCATATTCAAGTCAAAGTTTTGACAAGGCAATAGATCCAACAACAGATCACGAGGACCAATCGATGGAGATATCATCTTTCTTCAACACACACACACACACACACACACACAAAAAGATATCCCTTAACATGAACTAAGTCAGACAAGCTTTTATCTTCCAACTCTCCAAGTTGTTGTTTAGCTTAACCAACTTGCTCAGGGTATCTGACACAAATTCTTGGAGAAAGGGTGGTTTACAAGATAACCAACTTGATCACGAGCTCAACATAGCGGTCAGGTGACGACCTAGTGATACTTCCGAGAAGATATTCGGAAAATCACGAACCATCGGTATGTTACTAAGCTCGAGAACAATCTTGCTTTTCAGAGCAAGACGATATGATCAAATAAGAAAGGGATTGAATAATCCTAACTCATTGATCGAAGAGTGCACCAGAAATAAGGACAAGATAGCACGATCAATCCTAGTATAGTGATTCGATAACGAACACGCTAAGAATGATATTAATGTCCATTAACTACCAAGCAGCACCGTTGCTAGGAGTATTGACTTCACACATCATAGTCACTTGTCGGCATTCCGGTTGTGACAACATGGGACCAAGGAATGAATAATTATGGCGAGAAGTATCACTGTATCAAGAGTTCATAGGATGGTGTGAATTTCCCATGATATTCTTGATATAAAGATGGTAATACTACAGGCTAGAACAGAACAAAAGCTGGATTAGCATTTTGATCTGTGGAATACAACTACTTTGACCCAATCCCAGAGATGGACGAGGTACTGGAGTTTGTTTCTCCTAGTCATTCCGGATTAGAATGGCTTGATGGCCACAAGAATAATAGGTATCGATGAGCATGAATGCATGGCATGCATGCTCTTGACTATCAAATGATAGACGGAGATCAGGATACAACTAAAGAGAGGGACAACTCAAAGGAACATATAACTTTCTGAGTTGTAGATGCATAGATTAGTATGTCGAACCAAGTTCAACAGGTTTCTTTTAGATAATCTATCCAGAGAGGTAGGACTGGCAGAGTCACAAACATGATGGAGAACTCATCAAGAGCACTCTGATTGTGAACTTTGATTCAAAGAATTTCCGCCATAATGGTTCATGGTATTGGAATGAAGGGAATACCATGAACCTCGAGGACTAACGCAAAGGTTACTAATAACCTAAAGGAACTAGCAAACACTATAAACATGAAGTAAGTAGGGTGAATCTCGGGTTCAAAACCCAAGGAGTAGAATACCTACTACTAAGTGGCATCACGGGATGCTTTCGGGAATAAAGGCCAGAATCATCACACTGGGACACAAATCATGGCTAGATTACTAGATGATCCCCTAAGACACCTAGGGTAATAATAATAACTCCAACATATATGTCGAGGTAATAGAATACCTCAACTCAGCAATTAGTGTGATTAACCTGGCCCAAAGGAACATCAAAACCAGAGGGAAAGGATTTGCAAGTGCATCAGATTGTTTAGAAACCTGGGATGACTCGGACAACATAACGGCTGTAAATGCTCAAAAGAATTTCAGTCATGCTACAAAAATGGTGGCATAACCACTCAGAAGCACAATATCAAGGTTTTGAGATCAACAGTTAACATACAGAGTTAGAAACTGAACTGAGGCCTAAATCCAACAATCTTACAAGTCTACATATTAGTAACACGTGATCCTGATAGAAAGAAGAGAAAGCCTAGTTCCTTAACCCCGTAGGAAAGATAAGATGACTCGGATCAGAAGGCATAAGGTGTAAGGAGTAAAAAGAGCCTTACGTTCCATCCCACAATCAATTCCCTTATATAACTAAAGAATTTCTAGACTCAACTTCGACCAGTTTGGCTTGGTAATCCTACAGGCAGTCAGGCTCTGATACCAAAGCTGTCAGGACCCCGACTCAATGCCACACCGATCTAGCATGTAACACCTCATTTCACTTTGCGGCCTCACGCACGGTATTCCCACGGGTGTCGCCTTACCAGGCCCGGGACCGTTTGCGCCTTTTGGCACACGTATATGATAGTGTCGCTAGCATCCATATGACAAGGAGACCGGGCTAACATGGCTAGTCGTGAATCCAAAGTGGCACTAACTTACAGGGACATACATACATGACCCAACAACGAACGTGTCGGTCATCAGCGAGTGAATCCGGGCTGTAGCAACTGGGCTAGCAGGACTCCGGTAAACCGGGCTGTAGCAGGCTAACAGGACTCTGGTAGACACCGCGTGACATTTCCCTGAAGGGATAGACACAGGAACGAAGAAGGACACATGTCGGCCAGCCTGAGTGTTCCGGAGTAGTAGCAAGCTACCAAGGCTCAGTGGAAGCACTAGGAGACATTTCCCGGTAAGAGAGGCTACCAAGGATAAACAACTAGATAGTCAGATCCCACACATACCAAGCATTTCAATAACATACACACAATATGCTCGATATGTGCAAATACAACATGGCATCACAACATGACTCTACAACTCAAGTATTTTATTCAATAGGCTCTGAGGAGCGAGATATTACAAACATGGGTCTCACGACCCAACATTCAGATCATACAAGTGAAAGCACATGTGGAAGCTTAACATGTCTGAGTACAGACAACTACAAATGAAAAAGGCTGAGAAGCCCGACTAACTACCAGATTCCGTCGAGGGCTCAAGATCGTGGCTGAGGTAACAAGCTAAACGTCGAAGTCCACACGGAACTACTAGCGAGACTAAATTCTCTCTGCAAAACATAAAATAGGCAAACATGAGTACAAATGTACCCAGCAAGACTTACATTAGAACTATCTACATATGCATCATTATCAACAAAGGGGGATGGTGGGGTTTAACTGCAGCAAGCCAGCTTTGACTCGGTGGCTATCCTGAACTACGACTACAAGTAACTCTTTTGAGGTGGCGCACATGAGTCCACATATTCACCATATCAATACACCACTATGGATCCACTCCCGTCTCCCTACGAGAACGCCATCCATAGCACTCACGCTTATCTTGCGTATTTTAGAGTATCCACTTTCACTTGTCTATGAACTGTTATAGGCAACCCAGAAGTCCTTTACCATGGACGCAGCTATTCGAATAGATCATATTAACCCTGCAGGGGTGTACTTCTTCATACATGTTTACACCACTTAGCGTCTGCACACGACATTTGCTCGGCAGACTTCAAACGAAAGCTGACGTGGGTGTAGACCATGACCTACCTAAACACTCAAGTCTGTAGTCCAGGTTTATCGCCTATACAGGTTCCATCCGCAGGGAGTCCGGCCAAAGTTTCCACATACGGCCCCAAACGATGTGTGTAGGGTTCTCGAGACACCAAACGGGCGCCCGATACACCATGCCACGTGCCTACCGCATCACAGCCCACCCCTCCGGTCAGCGCTGTGCACGGCCTCCAGCATACTACAAACACAAGAAACTACTTGCAACACCTGGACAGAGGACAAGGGTGATTAAGAAGTCGAGCGGGGGTCATATTTCAGGGCCCAATGCATGGTAGTAGCTGTTTCATTGATCACAAACATAGAACTCAGTTCCTGAGGATGGCTTCAATGAGACAACCCACCATGTACTCCTACATGGCCTCTCACCGCTACCTTTACCAAATCGTGTTCACACACTTAGCTCACACACAGTAGGATATGTTCACACACCTCTGATTCATCCCCGATGAATCAAACCTGACTCAATTCTAAGCAGTAGCAGGCATGACAAACAAGCAATAATGAGTAGGCACAACAGGGCTCAAACAACTCCTACTCATGCTAGTGGGTTTCATCTATTTATTGTGGCAATGACAGGTCATGCAGAGGATAAAGGGGTTCAGCTACCGCAGCAAGTAATAGATGATTCGTTGTTGTCCTAATGCAGTAAAAAGAGCAGGAGCGAGAGAGTAGGATTGTATCATAATGAGCAAGTGGGTTTTGCTTGCCTGGCACTTCTGAAGATAGTATAGTTCTTCATCGGTGTCATCGATCACATCGTCGGTACACGTCTACTGAGAGGGGACAAGCACCGACAAACAAAGAAGATACACAATCAATGCAATGCACAATATGATGCATGATCATGACATGGCAATATGCTGTGGTTTGAGCTAATGCATCTAGCAGTAGGTTAAATGGAGTTGGTTTGAATCCAAGATTCAAATTCAAACTCCATATGTGGATATTCAAATGCCATTCATTTCATTTCTCCTAAACAGTAGTCATAAGTTGTTCTAACATGCATGAAAATGGTACAGATGGATAGATTGGATTTTTTTGATCATTTTCCATATATAATTTATTTGATTTGGAGCTACGGTTGAATTTATATGAATTTTAGAAGTTTATACTATTTTCTGAATTAATTTAAATCCAGAAAATCCCTTACTGCGTCAGCACTACGTCAGGGTGACGTTAGCAGGTCAACTGACCGGGTCCAGGTTAAACCTGACCAGTGGGGTCCACTGGTCAGTGACCCAGGGCCGGTTATTGACGCTGACAGGTGGGCCTGGTCAACAGACACGTCAGCATGGTCAACACTGACGTGTGGGGTCGGTCAAAGTGTGATGTGGAAAAGGCAAAGTGACAGGTGGGACCCTCTTGAGATCAGTGCTAATCTAAACAGAGAAGTTAACTAACTAATTAGGCACTGGGGCCCACATGGCAGTGGCTCTAGGGGTGGTTAGCTGGGTCATTAGTGGCTAATGACAGGCCACATCGACCCCGCCGGAGTTCGGCCGGCGACGACCAAACCTACGGCGAAAGCTCGCCGGGGCTGCGCTACAGGTGGCGGAGGCCAGCAGGAGTTAGCCCATGCACGCGCGCATCTAGATGGCCGCTCGGGAGGCCGCCGAATCGCCGGAAACAATGGCTGCGACCAAGGAGGCGGCGGCCAGAGTTCGGCCATCGAGAGGTTGGGCGCTACGGGGCACGATAGGAGCAATATGTGAGGGTTTTGGGGTCCTGGCGTGGCGCCGAGCATGGTGGTGTGCTCGGTCGCGGCCGTAGGTGACAGTGGCCACGGTGGCGACATGAACGGCGACGATGAGCTCTCGGCTCCGACGGCTAGCACGGCTAGTGAATGGGAACGAGCTCGAGGAGTAGGGAAGAAGACGGTGGAGCTCACATCGGAGTCGAGGCGGAGCTCGGCAGGCTCGGGGAGGCGTCGAAGACGGCGAATCGATGGATGGCGATCGTCGGGGCAGAGGACGATGATGAGCTCGATGGCGACGATGGGCTGCTCCCGCGCTCGCGATCTTCGGCGTGGAGAGGCTCTGGTCCACGGCGGTGCGACTGGGCTCGGTGGTGGAGCGAGGGGTTGCCGGAGAGGGCGGTGGCAGCTAGCGGTGGCGACTGCGCGCTCGGGTCCGAGCGAGAGAGAGAACTGAGGAGGGGGGGAAAGCACGGGGAAGAGGTCGAGGGGATTCCAGGGGTGTCGTGGCGCTCGGGGCCGTCTCCAGCAGCGAGCACACAGGCAGGAGGTGGCCTCGCGCGTGGACGCGCGCGGCGAGCACGCGCCTTCATCCTCCTGGCAGGGGAGGAAGACGACAGGGAGGAGGCCAGTGGGCTGGCCAGCCACTTGGGCTCCAGGTGGGCTGCATAGGTAAGGTTTCCTCTCTCTCTCTCTCTAAAATTGTTTCTGTTTTCTATTTTTGTTTTGTTTGTTTTGATTTAGTTGGAGTACTAAACAAATTTATTTGCTTCTGTAAATTATTGTATGGACTAGAGATATTATTCTAGAGCCCCACAATAATTTGCAAAATTATTGGGCATGTATTTCTTTTATAACAGAAATAAAGCCAATTCAAATACATTATGATTTAATTCAAATGCCCAACAAAAATATTTCTGTGACTCCAAAAATATTGATTTGAATTTTACCTCTTACCAATATTTTCACAGAGTAACAGGAACATTTCCTTGGACTCATTTGATGAGAATTAAATGTTGATTATTTTTGAACTGGTTTCTGATGGTTTCAACAAACCTCAATTCAACTTTCAGAAATTTAGCCATGATGCATGAGTGCAGATGCAACTATTCCACTCAGGTATTCTAGGGCTGTGACAACCGGGCCGTCCGTTTGGGGTCAGTTTGGGGCGTCCGGTTGTAGATGCTCTCACAACGCATGTTTCATACCGATGGTCAGTGAGAGGTGCGTGGTAAAATGCATGGCAATATTATTTTTATAGCTTCTACTAGCTTGCTACCAGTGGGAGCAGTTTTGTGCCATCGGTGGCAACTGGCAACTCAGGCCATTATGCTAGGATGGTAACTTTATTGTTTGGGTTTACTGTTACTGGACCGCGGCAATTTCTTTTGTAGGTATTGTTTTCTTGTAGTGGACCAAGACAGTCCCACGTAGGGTTCTCCCAAAATTTGCCATTTGCTGTGCCGTGATCTTGATAACATTTTACATCTGCCGTGACATGATCTTGATAACATTTTACATTTTCTGTTAAAGTTACCGTCAGACCATTCTTCTTTTTTTACAGAAAATAATTCCTACCTTTGCCATCTAACAATTGCAACATTTTCTTTTTCATTCCACAATTTAGGACAGCAAAATTTCTAAATTTGCCATGCAACCATTTATATTTTCCTACAAAAATCATTGATTTTAAACTACCAAAACTCCTACTTTTTGCCATGTGAGCAATAAAATTATTTGTAAACTTGCCATGATTTTTAGATGGTTACTTTTCAAAAGCACGAGGAGGTGGCATTTTTTTCATGATGATTATTAGAGACAACTTAAAGTTAGTTGCCCCCACAACTTAGCATATATTACCATGGCAACTTAAATTTTTCCCATGATATCTATAATTGTCATGGTCCAAGTTTTTTGTACTCCACATTTGCCATGATTTACATAGCTAATTGGCTATGAATTATTTATTTTAAAATATTTTTTTCCTAAACCAGACATGTAAACATTTTACAAAACATTTGTCCTGTTGTTTTACAAGAAAATTCCTACATTTGCTGTGTCAACATTTTTTACAAAAATATTTTCTAATTCCTGTCCTATCACAAGCAGAAACTATTTCCAAGTTTGCCATGATCTATAAAAACATTTTTCTTTCAAACAAAATGTTACATGGACGACAACTATTGTATTTATGCATGTATTATCATATAGTAGCATGGCATTCCATACTGCATATACATTTTTTATTTTTGAACCGTGGTAATTTTATTGTACATACCATGAAAAATTTATTGAACATACCATGACACATTACGTGACTATTTCACAATTTTTTTTTTGAGAATCTACTTTTGTCATGACTACATGCATTTCATTATTTCTCATGCTCTAGAGAAACATGCCCCCCTCAATTTGCCATGTCACTATCACAAAAATATTAAATCTTACCATGATTTTTAGGAAAAAAAACATTTTTCTATATTTTTCACATGATCATTAGATCCGTTTCAAACTTTGACATGTTTCTGGAGAACATTTCCACGTGAATTTCACCATGCCACTACTTTTACAAAAAAAAATACTATGTCTTTGACGTTGATTTTTAGGAAATAAAAATTATGTCATTTTTCCATGTGATCAGTAAAAAAATTCAAAATTTTCCAAAGAACAAGATTATCGACATTTTTTTGACACTGTTTTTTCAAGAAAATTTTTGTAGTTGTTTTACATTTTATTTTCTATCCAGCAAGCGGCATTTTTATGCTCTATATGTCATAACAATTTTGTATGTTAGTTTTCCTTTTTGTCTTTGTTATACGCGAACTTGTTTTGCACTACAGGATGACAAATTTATACTTTGTCACAGCAATTTCGTTATGCTCTACAGCATGGCAACTTTTTGTGTGCATATTTGTTTTTTATATGCAAAAAAATCATCTTGTACGGTATAGCTAATTTATATTTTATTGCATGTCGAATTTACAATATATGATATGGCATATTTGTGCCCGAATCAGGAAGTGTAACTTGGACCTGGCCCTTGTCGCTCTGCTCCCAGGCAGCTGAGGGGGCCTCGCGCGAGGTACGCCCATGAACGAACTATCCTGGCTGGAACGTTCGCTCGAGGGACCCCGTGCGCGATCGTCAGATAGTTATCGCCGTCCTTGGTATTCTAGGTGTAGATATTTTGCTCCTTAAACATTATCAAAGTTTTCAAAAAAAATCATTCAAGAAAAACTATAGACACTGTATTATAATTTATAAACGTCTTGTTCCCTGAAGCTCATGCATGTACCAAACATAAAGCTAACTGACTATAATCCACTATTTTTTCAACAAATGATCGACGAATGCATTTCTAGGGCGGCAGTAGTAGTCTCCCGCGCGGTCCATCATGCCGGCATCCGGCCGCTGGTGAGCTTGCTGCAGGACGAACACACAGCCTTATCGTTAGCCATCGTGAGCCTGGACAAGAAGGCCGGCGACGAGGAGAGCGTCTCGGCGAGCTCTCGCCGGAGCCGCGCGTTGTCGTCGCTGAGGCGCTCACACCACCGGCGCAGCAGCTCGTAGTCGAGCTCCGTCTGCTTGAGCTTGGTGCGCGCCCTCCTGTTCTGGAACCACACCTCCACCTGCCTCGGCTTCAACCCAAGCTGCCTCGCAAGATCGTGCTTCTCACCCTGCAATTCAGAACAATCCGGTCAGAATCTTCTTGCATGAAGATGCTAATTAAGGACAGAAATTAGAGATGTATGGACGTACGTGAGAGAGGACGTTGTGGGCGCGGAAGCTTTCCTCCAGCAGCGCGGCCTGCTCCACCGTGAGCTTGAGCTTCTTCCTCGTCCCGTCCCGCGCCGCGTCACCACCATCGTCGTCGACGTCGCTGCTGTCGTGCACCGTCTTGGCCCTCTTGTTATGCTGCCTTGAAGTAGCAGCGACGCCGCCTGCACCGTTCTCTTGTCCCTTCCTCTTCCTACGTGCCGCCGCTTCGTTCTCTGGTGATGTCGCCGGCAGCAGCGCCAGGACCGTCGGCGGACGGCTCGCGGCGCCGATCACGAGGGACAGCCTTGTGTCGACGAGCTCCTCTACTTCCTGCAACTCCTCCATGGCGCCGCCACTGATGGTCGTAAGGCTAGACATGATGACAGTACACGAACCCGAAGATAATTTGCTGGCTCTCTTGTGTTGATCGAGACTCGAGAAAGAGAGAGAGATCGAAGGTTACCTGCCAATTTCCTAGGATGGTAGGGGTTTGTTGGCCAAGGCTTTATAGGCGGCTTACCTACTACAGACACTGGACACGGTCGTACCCGTACCGGACGAGCGGTTTCGTGCGCGGGTTAAACGAGACAATCAGTACTGCGTAGGTTTACTTCGGGTGATTAATGTTTTGGTTGGACTGAGGGGAACTAGTCAGTTCATATTCTTAATTACTCGTGAACAAACGCTTACGAGTAATAAAATGAATTATCACAGTATATATTTAGCATGACAGTTTTCGTTGTAATTACTTCACTGGTAGACTCTCCTCTGCTGTCAGGCTCGCTCGCAAAAGTCTACCAACACGGTCAAAAACTGCTTTTACTTTTGTAATAATACGTGGAAGAAATTCAACAGTGTTGGCGTTTCTGGTACCTTGTCGGTCCATGATGTGTACAGCATTGACCTGCATGTAGGAAGTAGTGAACTAATTGTGTCGGGCAGGAATAAATTAACTAATACTCGCTATGTTCTTAAATATAAGTCTTTTTAGATATCTCAATGTGAACTATATACTGATGTATATAAACGTAGTTTAGAGTGTAGATTTACTCATTTTGCTCCGTATATAGTTCATAGTGGAATCTCTAGAAAAAGACTTATATTTAGGAGGAGCGGAGGGAGTATAATCAATTGAAAAAAATTGTACATATATTAGGGCATTTTTTTTATTTGAGGTATGACTACCTCTTGTCTAGATGAGAGTTAACTAAAATCTCATCCGACTGAACATCAATATTAGGATAATTCTTTTCTTTTTGTCATTCCTTTTAGTTTCTGTTTCTCGACTGTTTTACTGTATTCTTTTTTTTACAAAATACAAAGATCTTATAACGTAAAGTTATTTACCGAAAACAACTACAGTTGGGTCCAGGGTAACAACTTGGTACCACAGTTGGGGCCAGGATAACAACTTGGTACCACAGTTGAGCCAAACCACCATATTTGCACCTAACGAATAACGGGGGTCGGGGCACTGATTGTTTGATTTGCACGCGAAAACAGCAAAACTGACAAGTTGGCCCACCTATCGGGCTGACATTGCAAAAACCAGTGGGCATGCAGTTCCGTATAGGTGGGCTGATGGGCACGCAGTTGTGCATAGGTGCACAAGCGTGCAACTGTAGTTCTCATGGCGGGTGGGCATGCAGTTCCATATATCTGGTGGACATGCAACTACACTTGCACAAGTGTACGAGCGTGCAACTACGGTTCACGCAACCGGCTCACATGTAGTTGCACAGAGAGGGAGGGTCTGCAAACTACAGTTGTGCCTCAGTACCTGGAAATATAGTTGGAGGAATGGAAGCTTGCAACTGCAATTGTGCGCGGATGTAAGTGCAGTTATGCACAGTGTGGAAAAGAAAAAAAAATGAAACAAAAAATAAGTATTGGATATGGTATATGTACTTACATACTGGTGCTAGGATATGCATCTACAGTTGTGCACGGCCATGCGGGCGTGCAAGTGTAACTGTGCGCGTGCAGGGAAAAAATGTAACTCGTCAAACCAAATAGTAAAAAAATCCACATAAATCTCTCCATACAATCAAATAGCGTAAAAGTTAATTTAGACTCTTTTGTGATGGGTAGATTAGACTTTACTCTTAATTTTCATATAAAGAAAATTAGTGAATTGTTTTCTCTTAAGTAAAGTAGTAATAAAAACAAAAAATGATAGAGACCCATGCATCATGCATGGACTGGATTTGAACAAGGACCCGCTTTTTTCTTCTAATATACGTGTACGGCATTCGCATGTCAACATGCAGCACACTGTGTTGCTGGCCGCACAAGCGCCATGCACGGACCGCCACATAGGAATTGCATGAAAAACTGGGCATGCATGTATGAACTGAAGGCAGGACTAGGACTCTAGGAGCCAGCTCGTGCATGCATGCATGGACCTGATAATTGCTGTGTAGGCATGCAGTTGTACTACGTGCAAAGGATGGTCAACTTTTGCCTATATATATGCATACGTACGCACAGACGTTTCTCAAACTTACCACAAGCTAGGCGCAGTGTAGTGCACTGTAGACTGTAGTAGGACCATCTATAGGTAGTGTACATGGACGGCATTCCTTACTCTATACAGAGTTGATTGGCCGTGCCGCTCCGGCCAGAATCTGCTGTAGCCGATGGCTATTCTGTCGATTTCCTGGAACTAGCTTAAGCTTACCATCAAGCTAATGGCGGTCGTATTGTCCTGCTGAAAAAGAAAAAGAATATATCTGAAGCAGTCAAAGATATGCATATGATGATAAGAATATATCTAAGGTAGTCAAAAGATACTCATAGGGTGATGTGACACTCAGCACGTGTCACAGTCATATGTGCTTGGTCTTTGGTTCTTGGTGCCGAATCATACGCAGACGTACGCACATGCGTGTGCGACTCTTCTCTTGTAGATAAGTCCGGGGGTGAGGTATGAGGTATCCATGAATTCCCATGACTGGGCAAGGCTTAGCTGCCGTGTCCTGTAGATGCATGCAAGCATGCTAGAAGGTCATGTATTGCTACGTACACCGGTACACGTACCGTGCGATTATATTGACTTGTATTCGACCATGTTGTGTAGGGGCATAACGCAAGAGGCAAGTACCCGAGCCAGTCTAACCCTATATCTTCTTCGCCAAGGCACACGGCTCTTGTCATCTCTGATTTTGTACTTGACTTAGAACAAAAAGCCCAAAGGAACTAGTCCAACCAGATATATAGGGTTTGACTTGTCGTACGGCCTAGCTAAGCTTGTTGGTACCACTTTATCCGAGCAGAAACCACCTAGTTATATTCACACTCATGATATAACATTCATGTTTGATAAATTTTTTTGTTTGCATAGGACATAAAAACGTCTTACATTCTGTTACGGAGGGAGTATTATATTTTAGACTTCACTACGTGTATGAGTTCCACCAAATTAATAAGACCTAGTGCCTGCAAAACATAGTTTTGGCTCTGCCATAAAAATATTAGGACCCCAATATCCACTACATTCAACCTTTTTTTTTGCAGGGTAAAGGGAGATTTCATTACTCAAGGAGGCATATCAGCCTTCGAAAGGTTTACAACAAAGTCCAGCCTCGAGCACAACCAGACTGCAGTGCGGGGTGTAGCACGTCCATACGCGGCAAGCGAATGACTAACATTATTCTGCGAACGACTAATAAGAGCAAAAGAAATCTCCCTACGAGCATCTTGTGCTAGTCTTCGAATCTCCTCCACGAGCACACGGTACTGCGATCTATCTTCAGTACGTGCTAACAGTATAGACATTACTTCGGCACAGTCGAGCTCAACCATAATGGACATGTTTTTACGGTAAAGCGCAAGCTCCAGGCCCTCTCTACATGCAGCCAACTCTGCCTCAAGGCCATTATCGCATGTAAGGAGCTATCTACAAGCAGTATAGGTGATGTTTCCTCTATCATCGTGAAGAATCATACCAACCCCGCCTCTCCGGTTGGTGGAACATGGCTGCCATCTGTATTGAGCTTAGCCCACCCCGGTGGAGGAGGGGTCCAGTGCAACTCCGGCTTGGGCACTTCCCTTGTGTGTATAACCAGGAGGCTATCATGCACCACCATTTTCCCTTTCTCCAAGTCGCCATGAGGGTGCTGATGGATACGAAGTAGAGAGGTGATGTACCCATGGAGGAAACGATGAGATGCTTCTGTTGGGGGTGGCGCCTTATCATGTGTGATCTCATTCTGCCCATACCAAGCTCTCCACATGGTCGTAAGGACAACCATACGTGCCGTTTCTGACAGCGGCTCAAGGAGGGAGAATAGCCAGTACGGACCATTGTCGCATATAGTATCCACCTCCGGGATTAGCCAATCCAAGGCCATGGCATGCCACAATTCGCGAGCCAATGGGTACCTGCAAAATGCATTGAATCTGTCCTCACGTTCCATACCACATAGGGGGCATATGTCAGTAAGCTTGAGAAGGCGAGAAAATTTGTTGGCTGATGACCCACAAGTATATGGGGTAAATTGTAGCCTTTTCGATAAGTAAGAGTGTCAAACCCAACGAGGAGCAAAAGGAAATGACAAGTGGTTTTCAGCAAGGTAATGTCTACAAGTGCTAAAATTGTAAGTAGTTTGATAGCAAGATAATTTGTAACGATCAAGTAACGATACTAGTAACAAAAGTGCAGCAAGGTAGCCCAATCCTTTTGAGGCAAAGGACAGGCCAAAACGGTTTCTTCTGATAAGCAAAGTGTTCTTGAGGGTACACGGGAATTTCATCTAGTCACTTTCATCATCTTGGCTTAATTCATGTTCGGTACTTTGATAATTTGATATGTGGGTGGACCGGTGCTTACGTGATGTTCTTACTTGAACAAACCTCCTACTTATGATTAACCCTCTCGCAAGCATCCGCAACTACGAGAAAAGTATTAAGAATAAATTCTAACCATAGCATTAAACTTTTGGATCCAATCGGTCCCTTACGGAATAGCGCATAAACTGGGGTTTAAGCTTATGTCACTCTCGCAACCCACCATCTAATAACTACTCCACAATGCATTCCCTTAGGCCCAAATATGGTGAAGTGTCATGTAGTCGACATTCACATGACAGCACTAAGAGAATGACAACATACAAATCATCAAAATATCAAACACATATCAAGTTCACATTATTACTTACAACATGATTTCTCCCGTGACCTCAAGAACGAATGTAACTACTAACAAATGATAAGGATGCTCAAGATCATAGGGCTATTAAATAGCATAATGGATCTGAACATATAATATTTCACCAAATAAACCATATAGTAATCAACTACAAGATGTAATCAACACTACGTTTGAGAGGAGTTGGTGCTGTTGAAGATGTTGATAAAGATAGCCCTCCCCAAGATGGGAGAGTTGTTGGTGATGGTGATGATGATGATTTCCCCCTCCGAGAGGGAAGTTCCCCCGGTGTAATCGGTCCACCAGAGGGCAAAAGTGCTCCTGCCCAAGTTCCGCCTCGAGGCGGCGGCTTTTCGTCCCGAAAGTCCTCCTCTGATTTTTTTTCTAGGTCAAAATGACTTATATACCAAAAGATGGGCACCGGAGGTGGGCCGAGGAGGGCAGCACCCACCAGGGCGCGCCCGGGCCTCCTGGCGCGCCAGGTGGGTTGTGCCCACCTGGTGGCCCCCATCTGATACTTATTTGCTCCAATAATTCTTAAATATTACATAAAAATCCTCGAAAAGTTTCAGCACATTTGGAGTTGTGCAGAATAGGTAGCTTGACGTAGTTTTTTCAGGTCCAGATTTCTAGCTGCCAAAATTCTCCCCCGTTGTGCATACCTTGCATATTATGAGAGAAAAAGCATTAGAATTACTCCAAAAAGCATTATTATACAATAAAACAACATAAATAACAGTAGGAAAACATGATGTAAAATGGACGTATCAACTCCCCCAAGCTTAGACCTCGCTTGTCCTCAAGCGAAAATTGAAATCGAAAAACATGTCCACATGCTTAGAGAGAGAGGTGTCGATAAAAACAAAAATACGAACAAAGTTATCATGTAACTTATTATAACAACAACAAACTTTAACATAATACTTTTATCACAGAACTTTTACCATAGTCTTCTCATGAACAAGTGACAATTCATCACATCATCGAAGTATAAAGCATAAACTCTATTGGAAACCAACAAGCTATGTTCTCAGTCAAGTTTGCAACTACAATTCATCATCTTTTCAGCAAGGGTCACCTATCGGAGCCTTTAGGAAAGTCCACATACTCAACCATCATTTAGTCATCTATAATTGCTAATACTCACCGCGTACACATGAGCAAAACGTTTCCACCGGACACATAGAAAGATAGGGTCTTATAGTTTTGCCTCCCAACGCACTCACCTCAAGGGTGATGTCAACAATAATAACACTTGCTACCCATATTCAACTGGATATATGTGCCTAGATCTTTCCTCACCACATGGCGCTTGCCAAAGGAGAAAAATAAAAGGAATAGAGAGAAAAACTTTGACTCTTGCATGAAAGTAAAATATCAGCCCTTCGCAGAGGGAAGCAGAGGTTGCCATGCGCTTTTTGTTTGTATGCTCAACCCCTTAGTGCAAGAGAACATTACGTTATATTGCCCCTTGTGATGGTAACATTTATTATGCAGTCTGTCGCTTTTATTTTTCACCATCACAAGTTCGTACAACACTAAATGATCTCACATTTTTGGAAGCAATTTTTACCCTTTTTCACCGATGACAACTTACTTGAAGGATCTTATTCAATCCATAGGTTTGGGTGGTGGAGTCTCAAACAAGATAGGGTTTAAGGGTTTTGGATGCACAAGTAGTATCTCTACTTGGTGCGGAGTTTTTGGCTAGCAAAGATAGGGGCAAGCACCACATGTTGAAGGATCTATGACAATATAACTTCTATGTGAATATGAACAAACATAAATCATTAAGTTGTCTCCCACTAGTAGAAAAAGGGTCAAATCTAAGACACATTAGTCCCGTTTGCATTTGAGCAGGCACTAATGTGTCCATTAGTGCCGGTTCAAATGGCTAGGCGGGAGGAGATCTTTAGTACCTGTTCATTGCGAATCTTTAGTACCGGTTTGTGCCATGAACCGATACTAAAGATGCTGGGGCCCATCCAGCACCTTTAGTACCGGTTCGTGGCACGAACAGGTAGTAAAGAGGTTGTGGCAAGCTATTTTTAGTCCCACCTCGCTCCCCTAGTAAGATTTTTACCACCTTAAATATGTAACTTCTCAAACTATTACAAGCATTTGGTCTTCATTGAACTCTATGTATATAATTTGTGGACTCAACATGAGTCTTCACCGGTTTCAACCGTTGAGGACTCATATTGACAATTCAGATTGTACACACAAAGATCATTGATAATCGATGTATTTTTTATGTATATTTTTACATGTTTACGCCCTCACTCTCTCCACTCACTCGGTCTCCCCCGCGCCGGTCCTCCCCCGCCGGCCGCCACTCAATTCAAAACTGGACGCACTTCATGTACAAAATGGACAATCTCTTTCAGAGTATCGGGGTTTCGGACGAGAACTCATCTGTTACATGGGCACTTCATTTTTTTTAATTTATTTGAACTCCAGATTTTTTTGAGCCGGCATTATGCAGCATTCGAAGCGACGTCATCAATTTCCAACATGTTCTGACAGCATTTGCTATTTTTCAGTCACCGATTTGTTTAGATCAGAGCTAAATGACCGTGAAATTGAAAATCACTACAAGATGAACTCTGAAAGTGTTGAAGGTATCATCATTTCACCCGCATAGCATGCACGAAAGAGTAGAGAGGTTCACGGCAAAAACTGGACGCACTTCGTGTACAAACTGAACAATCTCTTTCGGAGTATCAGGGTTTCAGACGAGAACTCATCTGTTACACTGGCACTTCATTTTTTTAAACTTATTTGAACTCCAGACTTTTTTTGAGCCGGCATTATGCAGCATTCGAAGCGACATCATCAATTTCCAACATGTTCTGACGTCATTTGCTGTTTTTCAATCATTTACCAATTTGTTTAGAGAGCTAAATGACCGTGAAACAGTAAATCACAATAAAACGAACTCTAAAAATGTTGAAACTTGGCATGGTATCATCATTTCACCCGCATAGCATGTGCGAAAGAGTAGAGAGGGTCACTTCAAAACTGGACGCACTTCGTGTACAAACTGGACAATCTCTTTCGGAGTATCAGAGTTTCGGACGAGAACTCATCTGTTACATGGGCACTTCATTTATTTAACTTATTTGAACTCCA